>NW_019254664.1:129116-175550 GCF_002742605.1 Olea europaea var. sylvestris
AACTCTCGATAATCGATGCACAATCTCATTGTACCATCCTTCTTACGAACAAATAATACTGGTGCACCCCATGGTGAAAAGCTAGGTCTAATAAAACCTTTATCTAACAACTCTTGTAATTGTGACGTCAGCTCTTTCAATTCAATTGGGGCCATTCTATATGGAGCCTTGGAAATTGGAGATTTTTCTGGGATTAAATCAATTACAAACTCTATCTCATGATCTAGAGGCACCCCAAGTAAATCATCAAGAAATACCTCTGGAAACTCTTGTGCCATGGGTACATCACAAAGATTTGGATTGTATTATGCTTCAATAGCCCTAACACTCACCAAATACCCTACACACCCACTATCTAGTAACCTTTGTACTTTCAATAGCGATATGGTTGGAACTTTTTCTATCCCAATGAATGTAAATGGCTCATTCCCCAAAAGTTGAAAGGTTACTGACTTCCTCTTACAATCTGTAGTGGTTTGATATCTTGACAGCCAATTCATACCCAAAATTATATCATAATCTTTCATATCTAACACAATTAAATTTGCACAGAGCTCCCAATTTTCTATAAGGATCACACATGCTCTTACAATCAGATTGGTTTGTTGTACATCTCCAGATGGGATAGTTACACTATAACTGACCTGTTGCATATCAGGTGTCCTACCCAACCTCCTCACATACTCAATGGAAACGAATGAATGCGTAGCCCTTGAATCAAACAGTAAAAGTGTTGGGATACCAAAAATAGGGAATTTTCCTATTACAACTGATCGATTTACCTCGGCATCTGATCTTGTGATAGTAAACACTTTGGCCGATACCTTTTTTTGCTCCATAGGATTTGGATTACCTGGGCATGCTCTAGCAAGATGTCCTACCTTTCCACAAACATAACATGTCCTAGTCTCTGTAGGACATGCTTCAGTATGCTGTCCACCACATTTGGGGCAAGATGGTTGTGCTATTGAGGCTTTTCCTTGATCTATCGTTGGACGTTTGCCCTGACCCCAATGTTGTTGTCCTTGTCTCGGTTGAAACTTAGGCTTCTGACTCTGTCCTTGGAAAGCTCTTTTCTTATCATTTCGAAGCCAACACTATCCTTGACCTTGTCTAAACTATCGTCAAGCCACTTGAGCACGACTAATTCTTTGTTCAGCTTGTTCTGCAACTAATGCTCTCTCTGCAATTTGAGAATATGAAACATCTTGGATTCCTGCCATGCTTACGTCTCAATATAATTTTGGTCTTAGCCCCTCAAGAAATCTTTCCACCTTTAGTGTATCAGTATTAATCATATGGGTAGCAAACCCGGATAGTTGTTCAAACTTATGAATATACTCCCCCACTATTATCCCTCTTTGTCTTGGCTGTATAAATTCATTCATCTTTATGGTTCGAACTGGGGCTATAAAATATTTATTACAAAATAACTCTTTAAATCTCTCCCAAGTCTTGCACTAACATCTTTAGTGTTTACCGCCTAAGTGACACGACTAAATTCTGGATAGCACCTAAGCGCTATGAGTGCAGTGCCTATGCGCTGCTCCTCTATCCAAAGGTGACTTCTTCTGGGTCAACCCGATGCCTGGGTGTTAGGTTCCAGCACCTGGGCTCTGACTTGCTATTCAAAGTTTCAATCTTGGAGCTTGGGCGTTCCAATATGGCGCCAATTTATTGTTTCTTTTCATTGACTTTGGCTTTCTTGTTCACTTTAGTACCCTTTTTACACCACCATACCTAACTTTTAAAACAACATTAGCAAACAATCAAGTTAAAATTCTGTAAAACTTGTGAGTAAAAAATTCACTTGTCAAATACCCTCAAACTTAATCATTCGCTATTACCTTGAGCAAACAAACCACAACGAAAATGAAAGTCACTAAAAGAAAATACACACGCAAACAATTAGTCTGATAGCTAGCCTTTTTGGCTCGGTATTAAAAGCTTTCACATTTATGAACGGCTTCAAAATCACAACATAACAGCCAAAGTTCCACATATTCAATGCATAGCAAGTGTGTGTGTGTGTGTGTGTGAATGATCAAGTGTAACCTCGTACATTTAGAAGTTGGTTCACTTCCCAACTCTCAGTGGTTAATTATTTCCTTTCTTCGCTTGTGAGATTCACACCCTCAAACTTGTTTTCTTCATTCTTTCACTATAGTGTAATTTTAAAGTTTAGTTTCACTTATCAATAATTTACACCACTCCAATTTAGTTTAGTTCAACCAGTAACATCAACAATTTATCATGTGATGAATCTCCCAAGTAATGAGTATTTCAACAATCTAGTTTATATTAAGTGATTCAAACCCACTAGTTGCCTAATTCCCAATAATTTGTTTTTTGCGCACTTGTATCAATTTTTTTCAACTCAATTTTTTGACTTCACCTTTTTTCTTTTCTTGACCACTGTAGTGAGTTTTGAATCTGCATCTTTTGAATATTAAAGGGTACTAAGTTTCAAAATACTCCTACAGACTTACTAGCTCTAGTAGAAAAGATGCAGATGTGAAGCGTAGACTGAATAAATGCCATGTTTATGTTCAATTAAAGAAATAAACCATTTACGAGGGTTAGATATCTGGGATTCGATCATCATCAAGTTCACGTTAGAAAGTCACGTACACTCCGCAATCTTTTTCACATAAATGGAACCACCATAATCTCAAATCATTTCTTACATCAATTAAAATGCCCCAAATTCTATTGTATACATTTAAAGGATGTTGTGAATCATGGATTAAGGAATTAAGCACCTAAGTCATCTATTCAGTCTATGCATACAAATCTTCATGTTCCTATAAGATGCTAAACTTAATTATGGTGCATAAATATTGTACTGCTTCACATAGATAAGCAAAGAATTCAACTGAAGCATATGATTCATCCTTAATCCTCAAACTAATACATTCTTTCGAGTATTCCCATCATAGCCAACAAAACTATCTAATTCACACAAGAATACAATTGTTTTAACACACAAAACAAGAAAATCACAAATAAGTATTTAAGTGACTAAACGACACAGGCAAGTAATGTCATCCCCCCAACCTTAAATAAAACATTGTTCCCAATGAGAAATTTAAATAAAAAAAGAGGAAGACTTACCTGATTGAAGACATTAATTATCTTCCTCGTCGTCAGTGTCCTAGAGAGAGAGGAAGACTTACCTGATTGAAGACATTAATTATCTTCCTCGTCGTCAGTGTCCTAGAGAGATAGGTTTCGATTTGCAATGTGATCAAGTAGTATAGGCGATTGAGGGAATGCCTTGTCACAATATATCAAAGCCAAGACCGCGTTGAACTCATCATGATAGGGGAACTGCTTGTATATTATATTTTGCATCAGATTCATTTGCAATTGCATTACATGAAACTGAGGGGTAAGGTCAGTATTAGGGTCAATGGTTGGGATTGGTCAACGTGATCAAGACGGTCGTTCTTCCTATATAGGGGTGGTACACTAATGGATACCGATCAGCTCATAAATTTCCAAGTCTCCTCTCGTGTGATTGTCAGTTTGGGGTACACAACCTCCTTGAACGAGTGTTTCACAACAGCACCCTTCAGAAAAAGCTCAAAGATCAATAAGGGGTGTCCCAAACCACATAAAGTCAACATTCTCAAAGTATATATAGGATGTTGTTGTGAATAATTTTGCCTACATCAATTGATAGGTGGCATTGAATAGGAAATTAAGGGTCGCGTGCTCTTTGGTTACCTCGCTTAAATTGCTACTGGGTAATCTTGTTGTAATATTCCGAATTTTGTGCTCATTTAATTTTTAGAATAGCAATTTAACTTTTCAAAATTTAGCAGGACCAAAAAATTATTTATGGTTGCCAAATTTTGCATTGGTTGATTTATTAAAAGTTTTTCCAAATAATTTGTTAATTAGGGGTTTGGGATAAATGTCCATTTTACACCTAATTACTAAAGTTAAACATTGTTTCTCCAACTTGGCCGAAAATTGATGAAACAATTTATGCATGAGGTGTTTTAACTTAAGCATGTGGTGGCTAAGGCATGCATGAGGTGTTTTAACTTAAGCATGTGATGGCTAAGGCATGCATGAGGTGTATTAACTTAAGCATGTGGTGGCTAAAGGCATGCATAGGTGTTTAATTGAAGTTAAGGTTTTCTTGCATGTTGCCCATGTGTAGAATTGGTTGAAGAGTCACCCAAAATTTATCATTTTTCTCACCTATAAATAGATGTGTTGCTGCCCTTTATTTCCCTTGCATGAAATCCAACTTAACACTTGTTTATAAGAGGGTAGAAAACGTGAGGGAAGAAGAGGACCAGCCTAGCATTTCTCAATTCATTTTCAACCAAGATTTCTTCAAGTTTTATTGAAAGATACTTTCTATGCTTAAGTGGTATGATTTCATGGTAATATTTATGCTTAAGCTATGCATGAAAAACCATAATATGAATGTGGTGGACAAGTCCACAAAGTTAGATATCTATTTATGCCTTAGGACAAGTCCGAAGGGCACTGGCAAGCCGGAATGTGCAAGTATGTGTTTGATTGCATTCTTTTGTGTAGTATTAACATGTTAAAATCCAAGCATGGTATCTTACTGAGTATTCTTCATACTCATAGTGTTCTATACTAAATTCTTAGATTCATAATTGAGGAGTTGGTGGAAGTCAGTCGGCATAATCGATAATGTGTTAAGGACAAGGTGGTTTTGCATCGATGTTTTGTTTTTGCATGCTTTGTCTGACTGCTTTCCGTATGTTTTTGTATGGTATTGTATAAAAACATGTATGAGACATGATGTAATATGGTACCGGAAGTAAATTAAGCAATTATATCTTCTATGTTGTGTTAATAGAACTTTTTTTTAAAAACTTCTCCTTGCAAGTGACAAAAGACAGAAACGGGACAGTTTTTGGGTCAATTTCAACACATTATTTTTGACTCCATAAACGTCCATTTGAGACTTTGAAAATAGCATTCCTAATTGAGGTTTCTTAATATGGGCACAAGAATCACTCAATTTGGATAGCTGTAGCCTAAGATATGAATTTTTAAACGTTGAAGGGTCAAATCTAAAATTTTTGTGCAATACCTCACTATTTTCAGTAAAACGCCCATATTATATGATCTTGAAAATTTTTTATATTTTAACCTAGAAAACTACTTAAAAATATCTTTCTAATGTCATGAATTTCATAGAAAACGGAGTTGGGATGAATTTTATAAAAATAGTCGAACTTGCTGCCACAACTAACCGTGACAGTGCATAGTCCGTATATGTAAAGTATAATTTCTTGTCAACATGCGCTTCTGCGGGCCATTAAAAATTTATTAGAGACATTTTACCAAATTGAAAATAAGTTTCTAACATGTAATACTTCTATTTAAGAGTATTTACATGTACCAAAGGCAGAAGCTATTATGTTTAGTATGTGACACTCGAAACTTAAGTTCGAGGTGTCACACTTGTTGCTAGAGACGAAGTGATGCCATGGCTTACACTCTGTAGTCATCATACTAAAGGTAGAGAAGTTAATCACATCGGTCTCTAACAGCTTCCAAGAAGTTCCAAACTTGGCCAAGATCCGAAGGATTTCATCGAGAGCAATTCCCTCTTCACGAAGCCTTGAATACTCATCAACATTAATATCCGACAGATTATAGAACCTATTGATGGAGGTTCTATCAAAAGGGATCCATTTACCCAGCAAAAACACTCGAATGTCTCTATAATCCTTTGCATAGGTAGTCTAAAAAACACTTTCCATTTTTCATTGCCGAATCAGCTTTGTCATGTAATTGTCAAAATGTCTTTTTAGTATACAGGTTTTGTATACCACCATGTAATTACATCGTTCAACAGCCTTGGTACTAATGAATTCGCTCCTATCAAAGGAACTGGAAGAGGCTGCAACTTTTTATCACTTTTTAGGTGGCATTGTACCTTCAGTCCCATCTTGAATTTGTTCATTCTCCCCAACTTGATGATTTTAATTTCATTTTCCCAAACAGCTTTCCCCACACTTGAGATTTATCCTACAAAAGACAATGAGATTGTTACCAACAAAAAATATGTAATTATAAAAGAAAGAAAACTATATAATAAGAGAGGAATAGAGCTTGGATTGCCTCCCAAAAAGCTCTTTTTTAAAGTCATTAGCTAGACTTAGTGTCGCTATTTTTCTAGAACAAAGAGTTTATGACTTTCTTTATGGTTGGAAAATCTTCCCCATAGTATTTGATACGCTGTCCAATAACGTTGAAATTTTCCTTCATTTGGTGGTGTAATTCAACTCTACTATAGACCTTGAGGTATCGTGAAAGGTCTGGACCATCTTGACTTCAATTTTCCTGAAAAGAGTTTTAAGTCTGTAATTGTATAAGAGCACTTGATCTCCTACTTTAAAATTTTATTTTCTCCGTCTTTTTCCTTTCTTTGTACATAGGTTTCTCTTCTGATTTTTCCACTTCATGAAACTGTAGTATTCTTATTTCTCCAGCCTTCTTTAAGTCCATGTTCAAATGTCTTAATGCTCAATATGCTTTTGTGCTCGAACTCAACTAGTAGGTAGCATGTTTTTCCAAATACTATTCAGTATGACGACATTCCAATCTTTGTCTTGTAAGCAGTGCGATAAGCCCACAAAGTATCGTCCAATTTTTTGGATCAATCTTTTCGAGAATAATTCATCGTGAGTTCTAGAATTCATTTTAGCTGTCTGTTAGAAGTTTCAACCTGTCTACTTGTTTGAGGGTATAAGTGTGACAACTCGATGTTGTACCTCGTATTTATAAAAGCATCGCCTGGAATACTTGATTATCAAAATGAGCTCCACTATCACTTATGATGGCTCTTGGTGATCCATAGCGGATGAAAATATTTTTCTTTATAATATCTACCACTACCCTTGCATTATTGATGAGCAATGCCTTGGCTTCTACCCATTTGGAGACATAGTCCATTGTCACTATGATATATCGATTGTTGTAGGATGATAAAAAAAGGTCCCATGAAATCAGCTCTCTGCATATCAAATATTTCAACTCCAGAATATTGTTTAGCGATATCTCATGACGGGCCGATATGTTACCTGTTCTTTGAGACTTATCACATGCTCTACATAAAAGGTGGCAATCCTTAAATAGTGTTGGCCAAAAGAAACCGTATTGAAGCACCTTCACTATTGTTTTAGTGAGGCCAAGGTGTCCCCCATAAATTGAAGCATGAACCTTCAAAGGATGGGCTTCATCTCATCCTCTGGCACACATCTTTTGATAATTTGATTTACCCCTTTTCTTTATAGATTTGGATCATTCCAATAATAAAATTTAGCTTCATGTAGAAGCTTTTTCTTTGGCTGATAAGTAAGGTCTGGATTCACAATAGCCACTAGCTAAGGAGTTGACAATGTCTGCATACCATGGTACTTTATCCATTTGCAATAATTGCTCATCTAGAAATACCATGGTTCGAATAGGTATTTCAAGGCTACATGATCTATGTAAACTATCACCATGAAGCCAATCAGATCAGCACGAAATTTGTCGAAGGCAAATACCACTGCTAGCATTTCCTTTTCAGTTGTTGCATAGTTAATCTAGGCATCTATCAAAGTTTTGCTAACATAATAGATGACATGAAATACCTTTCTCCTTCGTTGACCTAGCATAGCTCCCACTTTGAAATCACTGATATCACACGAGTTTGAAAGGTAGTTCCCAATCTAGTCCACTATAACAAGCATAGACGTTAACTTTTCTTTCAAGGTATTAAAGGCATTTAAACACTAATCAAAAAGTTAAATGACCATCTTTCTCAAATAAATTGCACAAAGGTTTTGTAATCTTTGAAAAATCTTGAATGAATCATTTGTAAAACCCTACATGCCCAAAAAAGCTTCTAATCCCTTTAAGTGAATTAGGCGACTGCGATTTTTCATTTCCTTATATCTTGGCTTTGTCAACCTCAATTCCCTATGATGAAATCCTATGACCTAGCACTATTCTCTCTTTTACCATAAAGTGACAATTTTCATAATTGAGCACCAGATTCTTCTCTTCTTAACTTTGTAATATTGGAGATAAACTAGGAATCATCAAAAGATTCTCGAGTACTGAATAATCATCTATGAATAGTCGATGTACCTTTCTACCTGTCAGAGAATATGTCAATCATGCACCATTGTGAGGTTAAAGGTTTGTTGCATAGACTAAAAGGCATTCTTCTGAAGGAAAAAGTACCATAAAGGCATGTGAAGTTCATTTTTTCTGGTCTTTTGGAGCAATGGCTATCTGATTGTACCCAAATTCCTATCCAGAAAGCAATAATGAAACAACCTGCTAACCTTTCCAACATCTAATCAATAATGGGCAATGGAAGTGATCTTCTCTAGTAGCATTCTTCAGCTTCCTATTATTAATACACACTTTCCATCCTGTAACTAACCATAATGGTATTAGTTCAGTTTTCTCGTTCTTCTCTACTTACACCCTTCTTACACACCACATGTACTAGACTTATCCAAGAACTATCTGAAATGGGATAGATTATCCCTGTATCTAACAATTATTGCACTTCTTGCCTTATAGCCTTCGGCTTCTCAGGTGAGGGTCAAGTTACTCGCTTCATACATGTATGGACTCAAGACTCCTTCATCGTATATATGCTGTTAGGCGGGTAGGATAGGGAGGTCACAAATGAGCTGTATTCATGAAATGAAATGATTTATTGAAGTTGGATTTAACCTGTGCTAACCTTCTTAACTCGTACTCCATAAAGATTTTGTGCATACAAAAAGTATGACTAATTTATCTAATATCAGCAATTGTCCATTCAATTGCAGTTTTGTACTTCCTGAATATCTCCAATAATTTAGTTTACTCCTCATCTGTCAATGATCATTGGAAATGTAGTAGACTCTCCCAAATGCGCATAACAGAAAAGTGATGGCAAGGGCTTTAACTCAAGAGTTGGAGTCTTCTCCACACTATTTTAATTTTATGAATCTCGATATTAGAAATTAAGGTGACCAATAGGTGAAGTTATTCCGTCCTAATCTCCATTTATTATTTGAATTCTCACTAACTTTCTGTTGCATTCCCGAAATTTTTAGTAGTTAAATTTAAAAATCACAATCAATCAAATTTATTTTATTTTATTTTATTTATTTATATTCATCAAATAGGAGTTAGGAATAATAAATTGAGTACTAAAGTATAGTTCTCGTGGGAACGATAATCCGGACTCAAAAGATCCACTTTACTACTTGTTACGATCCGTCCACTTGCAGGATAAAATCGACAACCATTGGAGTGTATGCGATCGTCGCCACCCCCGCTAGTCTTGGCCGTGTGCATCTGATCGTGCGTTGATTGTACGCAGGGAGAAATACGTGGAGTAGCTATTAGTTGACCACGTGGAGGGTCCAATTTGCGAGGTCAACACTCACTATTCCTACTTTTGCTTGTAATTCATTAATCAAATCATTAGTAATGATTTTACATTGTACATGTTAATCCATGTATTATTGTCCAATCCACCATCATTTGTGCCAATCTGTGCGTCTGTAATTTTGGTGTATGTGTAAGTATTAATCAACTGAGATTCAAGTCCGTACGCGTTTGCATTAATTCACGGTGTTACACCAATATATATTTTTTTAATTGGTTTGTGATTTGGGTTCTAACTTTTTTACATTATTAATCTTTTTGTTACTTCATCAATGAATTCAAGTCATTTTACGTGTTTTTAAGGATTATTTGATATTACAACCATACTTATTGTACACCATGTACAGCCCTCTCACACATGAGAGGGGCCCATCATTGATAAAAAAAAATTGATGGGCCCCCCTCACACATGAGGGGGCTATACACCATGCTGTACAAGCATGGTGTACAACTACCATAATTGTTGATATTATCATTGTGATGCGAAATTTAATGTTTCATCATTTTTTATTTTATTTTTTTGTGTTTGGAAATAAAACATCAACTATTGAATTCAATGTTAATTATTGTTGCTCTCGAAAAAGCACAACTCTATAAGTCATATATGGCTCCTATAGAGCTTATCTTTCTTAATAATAATTCGTATTGTTCTTAAAATAGTACAACAGTATAATTAATGTTATTAAAGAATATTATGTGCTCCTAAGGAGCATAAATTATATTTTTCAATATTTCAAAAGAATATCGTTATATTGTTTTTGAATAAGCAATAGTAAAATACAAACGTATTCCTGAAGTAGCACATATTTCAAAGATTGTATTATTTTAAATTAGTATTTATTCTTGAAGAAAAACATGTAACATATGTCATGTTAATATTACCTACTTGATTAACTATTATGCGATGTTTAATCATATTCTTTAAAACCAACTATATTTTCTTTTTCTTTGTTATATATTTAATCAAATGTCGAACATCATAAAACCTGAGTTTGTTGTACTTAACATATTTGCCACACTATCAATTATAGGTAATCGATGCTGATATTCAGCTTGTCTCAAAAGGGTTGGGAGAGATAATAAAAGAGAGAAACAAAAAATCTCTTTATAATCGTGCATAACCACTTATCTTTCTTCGTCATCATTTTTATGATGGATTGAAAATCAAATACCTACTTGAAAAAGATCTACAAGTTCTTTTGAAAAAATTGACTAAAAGATTTGATTATTAGATGATTGCAGTACTCCTCAAAAACCCACTATGAGTGGATTCACTTTCATTTGCAAAACTTTAAAACTATTAGCGAGTAAAATTCTGAATTGTTCATAATATGTTCAAAATTGACCTTGTGTGTAGAAAAAGTCACTAATGAAGATATGTTGGAGAAAACATTTTCATCTTTCATGCCTCAAATGTGCATCAAACATCATTGAAGGCTTTGGAAGAGTATTATTTTATCAAATAATACAAAATTATATATTGATGATGCACTTTATTCTAATAAATTCAGAAGAAATTTGTTTCAATTTTAAAGATATCTGCTACAATGGATATCGCATTTAGACGATGCAAGAAAATAATATTGAATATCTTTATATATAACTTTTTTTGAATCTGCTCAGAAACAGATAAAATAAAAGCTTCAAACACTCTCACCTGACATATATTATACATTTATAAAAATGGTTGCATCAAATATTGTCACGAATAAAAAATTCGTTGACCAAAAATTTTTTATATTTGACATGATCAACTTAGATATCTATGAGCTATAATGATGCATTAAATAATAAACAACTTACATGAACATTATTTAAAGAACCAGAAGAGTCTTTACCTAATGATTATTCATATGTAACTTGTTTGCAAGGTACGTTAATAATTTGACATCCGACTACAAATATCAATATTGAATTTCCAACTTTTTGGAAAGGATTCTTGAAGATATACGTGGACCAATACACTCACTATGTGAATCATTTCGTTGTTTTATGGTGTTAAAAAAAAGGAATATTTATTTTATGGTGTTAATATATTCTTCTACTAGATGGTCTCATGTCTGCCAACTTTTCACTAAGAATATAGCTTTCCTAGACTACTTGCTCACGAGCTCAATTTTCTAATTATTCAATCAACATTATTCATCTTGATAATACTAGTGAATTTAGATCACATGTATTCGATGATTATCGTGTGTCAATTAGGATTATTAATAAATATTCAGTTACACATATCCATATACAAATGGTTTAGTGGAATCATTCATTAAAATGTCTAAAATTTATTACTAGACCACCACTTATGAAAACAAAACTCATTAGGTTCTATTTAGTGTCATGTCATATTACATGCTGTATCATTGGTTTGTATAAGACCAACTAACTGTTATCAACATTCGCCCTTTTAACTTGCATTTAGTCACGAACCTAATATTTCTTATAAATGGGTTGTGGTTATGCCATTGAAGTCCTTATTTCATCTCCCACAATGTACTAAAATGAGTCCTCAAGGAGGACTTAGAATTTATGTTGGTTCAATGCGCCATCTATCATTAGGTGTTTTAAATATTTAACATGTGATTTATTTACTCTACATTTTGTAGATTGTCACTTTGATAAAATGACTTTGCTGACTTTGCCAACTTTGCAAGGGAAAAAACTACATCATGAAAAATAAGGTAAAATTTTTTGAAATGAAACAACTCATCTCACTTTAATCCACGCAGTGATCAATGTGAGCAAAATGTTAAAAAAATATTCTTTTGCAAAGATTTACATTAATTGCCTGATATATTTGTTGACATAAGAAAAATAACAAAGTCATATTCCATCAAAAATAAAAAATTCAGCAAAAATTGATATCACTATAGAATAATTTGTTGTAACAAATTAATTTAAATATGCCAGAAGTGTAGTTGACCAGTTGGTTCGAATAACTCTATACCTTAAAAAAGAAAAGTACAAGAGAAAACCAACCAAAAATTTCAAAAGAAATAACATTAGAAAAGATTGATCAATTAAATATTTAAAAATATAGTTCCTGAATAACTATAAGTGTCAGAAAGCAATGATATTTCAATAAATTATACGTTATCTCATAAATTATGGTAACGAAATAATATTATTATAGATAATATTTTTTCCTTTAACATGACTCTTGATATTGTACAAATGAATTCCTGAACTATAGTCCGTTAAAGATTGTTAACATATGAATGATTGGTCAAAATGGAAAGAAACCTTACAGGCAAAATTGAATTCCATAGACAAACGAAAAAGTGTTTGACCTGTAGTCCAAACTTAAAATATAATCACCATATGATAGAATAGATTGTACCAAAGAGAAATGAAAATAATAAAATTAAAATATACTAAGTTGACTTACAGCTCAAGATTTCTCATAAAACCATGAATTAATTATGAGGAAATTTTCTTGCGTAATAGATACCATCATTTTTAAATTCTTAATTAGTTTGATTGTGTCATAAATGCTCTATATGCGCCTCATGAATGCAGTAACTGTCTATTTGTGTCTCTGAAGTACTTAAAAGTGCTAAGATACATGCCCGACAACAATTTTCTCAATTAAATTGCAAATATCACTATATGTATTGAAACAATCCGAATGCATGTAATATAAATCACCTTAGTGAATATTTGTTGAAGGTAGCCTAAAAAAAATGATGGTGTCTATCCATATGTTTTTCATTAAAAAAATATTTGATTTACAGTTGTGGCATTTTATGTTGATAATTTAAATTTAACTAGAACTCTTGAAAGGCTCAACTAGACTGCAGATTATTTGAAAAATGAATTTGAGATGAAAGACTTTGAAAAAGTTAAATTTTATCTTGAGTTGCAGATTGAACACTTCCCATAAAAGATTATTTATTCATCAATCTATATATACAAAAAAAGTTTTAAAACGTTTTTTATGGATAATGCACATCCATTGACATCACCTATAGTTGTTCGTTCATTTGATACGAGAAAAGATCCAATTCGTTCACTTGAAGATGGAAAAAATATTCTTGATCCTAAAGTATCATATTTAAGTGCAATTGGAGCACTAACTTATCTTGTATACTACACTCAATGCAATAGAGCTTTCCTGTATAGTACGACATACACTTTGTAAATGAAATTCATTGTTCAATTCAATCTTAATCACATTTCCTAGATGTCATTGTGCCTTTGTGATATTATTTTAGGAAGGGAGGTTTTCATGTACACATGAACTAAGGTACATTTTTTATATTTTAGTCATAGAAATTTATAACTGTGAAACCACATAGACTGATCCGAATATGGGATATACATAGAATTAAAATAAGCATATCCCGGATGAAATAATGTAAAATGCTCGTGGATAGATCAGCTTCATAACCTCATAGTTGATGAATGACCTAAAATAGCAGTAACGAAATGCAAAAAGAGGGAGTAATGCTTTCTGTAGAAAAGAATATATCTATAGAATGGAAGATATATATGTAACGCATCCAAGTTAAGTCAAATAATTGAGAGGAGATATTAATGTTTTAAACTAATTTGAATAACGAAGCAGCTTGTAGCAAGTTGGACAATTACAACGAACAATAGCAGCTGAATTTTAAACCAATTTGTACATGCAAAATATATTCTCCTTTCCACAAGTGAATACAAAATAGTCAATATATGCATTTTGTGTGTACATGGCTACTGTAAGGTAATCACGACACAATACAAGCACGAAAGAGTTAAATTAAATGATACCTAAAAAGGAAGAAATATAGAAAGAAGTCGAGACTCTGACAAAAGCAAATGGAGAAATCTTCGAATGATGAGAAATCACATAACAAATATCCAATAGCATGATGTATAATCATCTCAGAAAAATTGAAACAATTACCAAAAGTATGTTAGACCTCTTGCGACACCTTCAAAATCTATATCGAACAACATATGATGCTTGGAGAAGGAAAAAGTTTTTGTGTCGATGAGGCTTCTGCAACCATATGCCATGATGTTATTCTATATATCATAGAAACAAATTGGAAATGAACTGCAAAGAATAGTAAAAGAATTGTTCCAAATACCCGATGAAGCCGAAGAGCTTAAAAGGATAAATTTTTTCACTAAAAGGCATGTCTCTTTTGCTAAGTGAAATTCCAAATGGACAACGATTTTGACAAATCTGGAAATGCTTGTGTTGCTAGAAAACCAAACAAAAAACCATCATGTGTAGGGTATCTGTTCCAAGTAAAATTTTGCATCTAACAATTTCATTAGTGAAATGGGTTTACTATCAATAGGAATTGAATCTTACTCACCTACTCAGACATATATTGGTTTGAGAAGATAACGCAATGCAACCATGTCTAACTTTATAGGGTATCAATCAGAAATCAATATTTTCCATATGATAGGGCATAAAAAATAACGCCAGGATGCACGACCAAGATTTATAGTAACAGTAATATGGAGGATGTTTAGAGCTTCCTTCTGCATTTTCTGCAGATTTCCCTTGGTCAGATAAATATAAGAATTTGTGGTATCATATTAGCACGAGTATAAAGTTCAGTAATCAAATATTTTAATAAAAATAAACATCCGTCGACCAGTTTTTTTGTTGCTGCTTCAATTTGGTGAAAATGATCCTAATTGAATCCTAGATGTCTATAAATTCATCATAATAGAAACCTTGTAAATCATACATCCAGTCGAACATGAGTTAATATGACAAATGTAGAAAAATGTAAGCCAACTAAATTATACAAGCTATTGAAATCAAATTTTCAATTAATGTGAATCGGTAAAAAGAAGTCACTCGTCCAATAAAGAATATCCTAAATTTCCATTTACAAAGTAAAGAAACTAGATTGAGAGAGATCTATTCCAATTTGGAAGGCAGATATAGGTTTTGGGTAGTAGTGGATTACAAGTTACAGTTGAATATTTACACTGTCGCTTTGAGGACTATATAATTTTTCATTGTGCTTAACACATTAAAACCTTAGATATTGGAATCAATTAAGCTTGTGCATAATTAAATGGAGAATAATTTATAGTAAGAAAAGGCAACAGAAGCATAAAGATAACAACATACCTACAACTAAAACTGCAAGGAAGAAAGAGAAGAAATTATACAGCAGAGCAAAGATTGAAGAAAAAATGAAGCTTCTTAGCGAGATAACATGAAATTTTGGAAGTTAAAAGTACAAACACCAACAGAAGTATAAGGCATTCCAACTGAGCTAAAAAATCTCCTGAAATACTAATAAGAACCTGTTGTACTTCTAGTGTGAAAACACCAGAAGTAGAAACTGAGCAGAAAAACACACATTGAGCAAAAATAAAAGCTTCTGAAGTAAATCAAGGTGAATGTAGAAGAAATCAACAAAATTTTCACATATTAGATAGAAAGAAGATAAAAGGCGTTAAATAAAGCTGAGGAAACTAACAAACAAATCCCTAAATAAGCAAAAAGTGTAGCAAAATCTGAATCTTCTCAACTAAGTCAAGCTAAACTGAAGAAAAACCAGCTGAAAATATGAACAACGATACTGTAAATCAAGATACAAAATTGGAATAGAGTTGAACACCACAAAAATCGACGAAATAGAAAACATTAAATATAACATTTAGCTTCTGAAGTAGATCAAAGTCACTCAAGAGTAATCAAATATATTTTTCACATATAAGACACCAAAGAAGAAAAATAAATTAAGTAAAATTGAACAAAAGATGAAAAAATCCACAAAAAAGCAAAACTGTAACAAAAAATTCGAAGTTTCTCAAGTAGATCCAGCTAAACTAGGGAAAAAGCAACGAAAAACAAGTAGATGACATACCGTAGAACGAGAGACAGAGTCGAAGAGAGTCGAACGCAGGAGGAAATGATTGTGAAAGAGTCTAAATGATTTCTATCGCGTGATATTTTTATCATGAATACGGGTCGTTTCCACAATAGACATGAACAATATGAAACCAAATACGTAGTAGTAGCCGAACTGGTTCCAGTGTGAAATTGAGGGCAGAAAAATGAACAGGTAGCATTCCCTCTTTTATAGTAAGTTAAAAGAGCGTATTTGACATCTATTTTTATAGAATAATGAATTTTAGAACAGTAGATTGATGGAGAATGCGTGGATAAAAAATAAAGAATTTTTTTATTTACGTGTAATATTATTTTAATGATGAATGTGTGGTTAAAAAGAATAGAGAAAAAAAAAATATATTTTGATAAAAATGAGAATCAAACGGGACCATAATAAAATTACATCTATATATGTGAGTTTCAATTTTAAGTATGAAACTTAATTTAAATAATTTAATTTAAGTAATTAAACCTAATTTGGTTAATGTAAAATTCTAATTACTCCAATAGAAAACAATGAAAATCAAACTTAAATGGATATTAGATGAAATTAAATTATATTAAATGGTAATATGGGCCTGTTCGATAGTAATTATAAGAATTAATTTATTAACCGTTAGAGAGAAAAGTGGATCTCATATATGAGTGAAGAAGTAAAAAATTATAGCTGACTATGGGAAGTAACGATAAAAAAATTAATTTTGGGGTGACAATCAGAACCAAACGGGTGCTTATTTAATTTAATTTAAATAATATAATTAAACTTAATTTGATTAACGTAAAATTTTCAGTATTCCAATTCAAAACAATGAACATTAAACTTAAATGGATATTAAATGAAGTTTAATTATATTAAATGGTACTATATTAAATATAAGGGTAGAATTGATATATAGCTAAATATATAAGGGTTAAAATTGGTATTCAAAAGTTTCTCCTTGATCCTTCATTTTTAATTATTGTAGATAGATGTAGATTATTGTTCAATAATTTATAAATGAATTATGAATTTAATTGACTCTCAAACGGAAAGGGAATGCATAATTCCCTTAAAGTGTGCATTTAATTATCTTTTAAACGTCACATGTTAGTGGTACTAGACAACCGTCCATACTGCCTACGCCAAGGGCATATCTAGATATTATGTAAACTATCACGTACACACACATGTAAATATATGTATGTATATGTATATTTAGATTTTAACTTGGAAATTGAAATCTTTTATGTAAACGAATATGTATTTGCCATAATTTTATGAGTAATGGTATTCATAGTGAAGACTACCGGTAATTGTATATGTCACGTAAGACGACTATCAATAATTTTCACTATGAATAACATTATTCTTTTTCCCTTTTGCTACTTTTCACCACTATAATTTTCAGTACAAAGGTCGTTTGTATAATAAGGTAAGTAAACAACTTTCTTTTCTTAAATATGTTTTGCGAACTATATCAATAAAATCTATGTAGATTTAAAAAGGGTGATTATTACTTTCCTAATGTCTAGAAAACCACCAACTCTAATCTTTATTTTTAAGATATTTCAATTACTTAGATACAGGAATGAGGTAGTCTCAACTTTGCTGACAACCGCAGTGTGAGGGTTTGATTCTTGGAATATGAAATTAGACTCTTTGTGAGTATCAGTGTACGAACAAGTTCTTGTTCCCTAACCTGTCGAGACATATCTCACGATTTACCTCCCCCACGATACTCCAGGGGTGGGACGGTGGGAGCCTTCAAAGTTGGGGTTCAACCTTTACTTAGATACTATCATACTGCAAAGAGAGAATAGTTGAAGCTTTCTTCAATGCTTGTGAGTTTCAACATCGCTAGGCGAGGGAATATATGTTACTGTTCGAGTCCCCATTTTTTTAGGTTAGTAACTTTTGGAATGGTTATTTTATAAAAAAAATGTTGTTAAAAGGAAGGAAATTTTTTTGATTTGTGGGAAAACTTATCTTATCTTGAGAATGTACGATTAAGCATGTGTCCGAGAGTGCTATTATTTTACAAACAATTGATTCTTGTACGGTTGAAATGGGGCCCACCTCTGCTAGTCTATAGAGTCCCACAAACTTTTACCATTCTAATGAGATTTTATCATGTCATTTTACGTTTTAATATTATTTGGCAATTCAAATGATCATTGAAATGGGTCAATGATAATGACATAGAGAACCACTGTATTTCCAACGGTTGAAATTTTGCTAAAAATGTGGTGAGAATCCGGTTTGCAAAATGAATTTGATGAAGGGCCTGTTTGGGAGGGATTTTTAACTCTCAAAAATTGATTTTTTGACAGTTATTTTATTATTACAGCCGTAATTTTTGACTTCTTCTTTCACAGGTGGATCTCACTTTTCTTCTAACGGTCAAAAAATCAATTCTCAAAATCCCTTCGAAACGGGGCCAAAGAATGAATTTTTAAATAATGTGTTGAAAGAGTCGCACTTGTAGAATGCGGCTTCTAGAGTCGCGCTTGAACCCATATAAATAATTCAAATCATTTTCGCTAAATTTGGTAGCCAAAAAAATGGTTTCATTAGACGCCCTAACTACAACAGAAAAGGTTGCAACCCTCACAACCGCAAATGGCCAAGCAGCCATGGCCGTCGGTCCCGTCGTTCCCTACGCGGCCGAGTCCAACGGGGCTCAGGCTGAGACCGATGCTCCTAGGAGGAGGAGAATGACTATGCTTCCCCTGGAAGTGGGGACACGTGTCTTGTGCCGATGGCGAGATGGAAAGTACCATCCTGTCAAGGTCATCGAGCGCCGTAAACTCCCTGGAGGAGGAGGCAACGATTACGAGTACTATGTTCACTATAATGAATGTGAGCAACGAATTGCTTCTCTTTCTTTCTTTGTTTATTTTTTTTTCTTCGTTAATTTGAAATTAGGGTTACGGTTAAGTTTTAGGCAATATGAATTAATTTTATTGAATTTCTGCATTTTTGAATTGAAACTATTTTTAGTAGCTAGGCACCAGTATTAGCCTCTTGAAAACTTCGGGGATTTTTGAAGCTTTAGATCGTCAAATTTTATTTTGAAGGATGTTGAAATTATGTATGCCATTTTTTATAATTTTATATTGTAAAGAAAAGAGAACATTAATATATTGCCGAGTATTTGTGGCTAAATGTGATTTTTTTTGATGATTCAGTTGGAGTTTCTCTTAAGAATATGTTAAGTCTGTTTCTTGCTGAAGCGTTAAGTTTTCTAGTTTATACAATCCTAGCGAAAATACATAATCTCGATCTCATTTTATTCACGTGTTAATTCAGAATTTTGTATTATTGCGGCCAAATGTGCCCTAAATGCTTAACGGGGGAATGACGGCTAGTTTAAACTTTGGTCAATATACACAAGCAAGACATGAATGCCAATGACTATTAAAATTTTCATTATATACATAAGTTGTGAATGCAATATATGGAGGTGGTAAATGTTCCTTGCTGTGTTTATGGTTTTGAATTGATCGATGAGGAATCAAATTGCTTTCAGATTGTACGGGGTTTAAATTGTCTTTTCCTCCTCCTGGAAGAGCACCTTGTATTAAATTCAAATCCATCAGAGCTTGCACATGTAGTGCCAGTGGCAGATTTTTTATTAATTAGATTCAACCTTTTTCAAACTGGTAGATAAAGATTTCCGAGTTTAGTTTTACTTCATTTCATTCATCTTCTTTAACTACTACTGCCACTTGCATATCAATCACAGTTATTAAACTTGGACCGGAATGGTGAACTGGACATTCGTCTGGTCTGATTTACATTAATTGGTTCATTAGCAGTTAAACCAACCAAGAACTGCTTAAACTGGTAAAGAACTGTCCGAACCGGATGGGTTCGAAGAAAACTGGATCTGGTTCATTCCAAACTGGACAAATTAAAGGGGAAAATTCCAAATCGACCAATTAATGGTTCAAAGCAGAATTATATATCAAGCAATGGAGATGAATTGATCTTGTGCCTCCTTAAGAACCATATGGAATCCTTGACCACTATGGTAATTGGTGGAGCCTTTTCATTAAATGTAACATAAGTATATATGATTCGAACCTTTGCTTCCTACCTGAAATTTTAGGTTCTTGACCATCTAGGAAGTTACTGAAATACTGTTGTAATATGTGAGCCAAACATATATATCTAGTTTTAGCAAAATGGTTTTCTTTTTGTTTCAAAAATATATTTTAATCAAAGTTACTATCTAACAACAATGACCTATCGGTTCAACTACCGATTCATCTGTAGAACCATTGACCCAGTGGCCCGATGATTTTCCCGGGTCGACTACTGGGTTGGGTCTAATAGCTATGATATCGATATCTTTGGGTCATTCTACCTTTCTAAATGCTCTATTTCAACGTCTAGAAAGGTTAAATTTGGTATCGAGAATTATTATCTTTGTGAATGAATATAGAATTATTCAAACATGCTTAAGTTAAACTAGAAACGATGTTGAAAATCTATAATAGAACAAATTTAACAGAAGTTACAATCAAACTTATGACATAAATAAAATAGATTATAAAGATAAATAATAAGTTCTCAAATTAGTAATAACCTTACAATATTTTAATCTATTACTAAAAGTAGATACAATCTAGAAATCTCCTTTATTATCATTACTAATACAACTACAATCCATATTTCATTCCCTCACCGTTTCTTATCATCTAGCACTTGCAATGTCCGGTCAATCCTCGTAAAGTAGGAAAAAATTTAAAGTAGTTATAAAGCGTTATAGTCTATACAAAATAGCTAAAACACTTGAGGCTAGTAATAAAATGCTCAAAAAACACAACTTAAGCGTGCTTACACATAAGCCACCTTGAGGTGTAAGCGTCACTAATGGCACTCAAAGGGAGGTTTCGAGACGTAAACCTCAAAAAAGGGTTTGAAACAGTGCTCTCTTTCATGTGATTTCCTTTTTAAATATAATTAATGGCTTTGATGTTGGGGAAAATTTCGTTATGCAATCCATTATTTAAAACATGATGAGGCAATGCAAGCAAGAAACGCCTTAGGGCGCAATGTGAGGAAATTTTTGGAGTTGTACGCCTTAATTTTGTGAGCCACACGCTTCTAGGTTTGTGGGGGCATTTGCTTCTTGTGTGGGTAACATAAATTTTTTTGCTCACGTGGGGAATAGTAGTATACCATCCATTAAACATTGAAATTGTTTCTCACGAACCTGTTATGGGAATGGGTCACTATCCCACCAACTAAAAAAAATTAGTTTTTTGTTACTTTACAATTTTTGTTTTTGTTTTTGTTTATTTGTATAATTTAAATTGTTCTATTATGAATTTTAAAGGATTTTCTATATTTTTTATGTGCTTATTTTGCATTCTATTAGTATTTTGACTTTTTTTGGTTTACGGTGAGGGTTATACCTCGCCTCATGAAAGAAAAAAATGCATCAATACCCAATTACTCTTTTTAAAACATTGATTGCAATCACATTTTACTGAAATAAATGTATTAGATTCTTTTAACGTTTTACTCGTGTAATGGAAGGTTTTTATAGTTGATGTATTTAATATCTATTTTGTCCATTCTCTAAGTTATTGACTTATAAAAATTGTATTCTCTTGTTTCGTATTACCATGGGGAATCCATGGGTGCCAATGAATGGAGTAGGAACCTTTCCCTCTCAAGCATCGTATGTAATATTTATTTTATTCATCCTATGATGTACTGATTAACTAAGTTTTATGTTCTCGATGTTTCGTATGACAATGATGAATAAACAAGGTTGCCAATACACGGTGCAGGAATTTTATAAGTACCTGTTTTAACTGCTTTATTTCATTACGTATATGGTAGATTACTTGAGTGAGAAGTATACTACTGTTGTTTATGAAATTTTATATTCTTTTGTAACATCACCTGACTGTTTCTTTTGTCTTATGCCCTTGGTTTATTTTGGGTAGTCAACAGGAGACTTGATGAATGGGTAAAACTTGAACAACTTGATCTTGACTCTGTAGAAACTGTTGTGGACGAAAAGATTGAGGACAAGGTAACTTGTGTGTTTACCTCCAATATTTTTAAGTTCTTGCTTGTTATGCTAATAAATTTGCTCAACTTATAGTACATGCACTGAAGTTCACACTGATATATTTTGTCATCCACATCATTTCTTCTTTAAGGAGGTTACAATACTGCTGATTTTTCCATCATTAATATGCCATTCCTTGTTTTAAAGTTACTGTTTTCTTTCTCCTGTTTATTATTAACATTTCTTCATTATGTCTCTGTTTCTGACATTTTGAAAATTTTAGGTAACAAGCTTGAAGATGACACGCCATCAAAAGCGGAAAATTGATGAGACACATGTAGAGGTACTTGCTGATTTTATAATGCTTTTCACTATTCCGTGTTCACATTGTTACTTGCCAGTATTTTCATTATTGTTCTGTTTTCTGTGGTGCTTTATTATTTCAGTACTGTATTATGACGTCTTTGTAGGTTACCATGTATATATCACTCTAGTCTCCAACCACATGTGCAGGCCAGCACAAATGGTTGTAGTCATCCTGTTGTGGATTAATTGAAATGAGATCTAATTGGTCTAATTGAATCGGGGAATTTCTGCTAGATATTATATTAAGTTTCTACTTACACTCCTCCTTTTTCATGTTATTCTCGTACCTATAAAATCTTAATTATGTTCTCCTCAGAAAAGACAGTAGATTTTCATTTGGATGATCAATATATATCACATGAAATCACGTAGGGCCACGAGGAGCTTGATGCTGCTAGCTTACGTGAACATGAAGAATTTACAAAAGTAAAAAATATTGCAACGATAGAACTTGGAAGGTACGAGATTGAGACATGGTACTTCTCCCCCTTTCCACCTGAATACAATGACTGTACCAAGCTGTTCTTCTGTGAGTTTTGCCTCAATTTCATGAAGCGCAAAGAACAGCTTCAGAGGCATATGGTGAGCTTTTGTCTTCCATTCTTATTGTCTATCCTTTTTTTTTCCATGAAACTTTGACAGTTGATATCACACTTGTGACTGTAAGGAAGTTCTGCAGTTGCACCTCCAAGCTGGTGATGTTCAAGTTTTTATTTATATATTTAAATAAAAACAAATTTTCTGAGTTATCTGCTGTTTGTTCCATGTTATCTTTTACATATAGATAGCATTATGTACATTGCCATGATCATTGTCGCCGTAATCATGATCAGCATTGGTGAAATTAACCTTAAGACGTATTCTTACAATTGCTCACTATTTCTGCATTTGTATTTGTAGAAGAAATGTGATCTCAAGCATCCCCCCGGTGATGAAATTTACCGAAGTGGCACCTTGTCAATGTTCGAGGTAAATTTTCATCCCTCATTCAACTTCATCTTAATGTTTGAAAAAGCTAAATGGAAAAAGAATCATTATGGTTTTAAATCAGCAGTACCGGTTTCCATTTTGACGTGGTTGCACTCATTTATTTCTACATTACCTTGCCATATTCAATTTGAATCATTCGACTTCATAAAAATATTGGTCTTGCAGTATATTTGTATTTCGTTTTGCTAATACATGTATATTGCTGTAGACTTCATTCTGAACTAATGTTGCTACATTATTGACATTATAGTATATTGTATTTATCATTTAATCTGATTTGTTAGTGCAACATTTCTTTCTGCCATCCGTTTGAATTTTCTAAGTTTTAGTTATCAGCAAAAAAGAGTTGTCTAATTTTGAATGCACTGAAACAGGTTGATGGCAAAAAGAACAAGGTTTATGGCCAGAATCTTTGCTATCTGGCTAAATTGTTTCTTGATCACAAGACCCTGTACTATGATGTTGACCTGTTTCTGTTCTATGTACTATGTGAATGTGATGATCGAGGATGTCACATGGTTGGCTACTTCTCCAAGGTAATGTTACACCTCTGGGAGTTACTATGAGTTTCAGGCAGTTGCTTCATTCTATTTAAGTTATATTTTCCTTAATTGATGTAGCTCGCCATTTTCTTAAGATTTCACTGGAAGTAAAGAGAAACAGAGAATTGTCACTGAGTTTTGTATGCAATTACAGAGAAATGCACAGTAGAAGTAAACAAGAACTAGACTCTCTTATATTCATCTATTGCCTGCCCATCCCTTCCTTTCTACTTCTATTTATAACCCCTCCCTAACTGATTTAGCTTCCCCCCACTTGCGCTTGTAACAGAATGCATTTACTTTCCCCAGCTGATTCTCCATTCTTGATTCTTCTAGAATAGGTGAACCGGATGAGGGACTTATCAATGCCCTGGGGTTCCAAAGACGCCTTGTCCTCAAGGTGGGAATCAGGGCCAATTGTCATCATACAAATTTACCATGTCAAGATCTGAATTTCTGGGGTTCAGATTAGAGTGGAGCAGAACGTTGTTTGCTTTAACATCTCTATGTACAATTTGTAGTCGAGATTCCTCATGCAGATAAGTAAGACCTCTTGCTACTCCCATCCATATGTCAAAGCGTGTTGGCCAGTTAAGAGCTAAACTTCTATTCCCAATTAATACTTGATCAAGACCTTGTTTGGAGATGCTCATGGACAAGAAATGGTTTATCTCCCTCGATGCAGCATCCATACAATTTCCCAAGGTTATGGTGCTGCACAGCTGATATAGTGACACTCTACGACAAAATGACTCTTCCCTTGATGTGATGCCACAGCCAATTGTTTAACAGCAACAACTCTCCCATCCTCAAGCTTATTAGCTGGATTGAAATCTTGTCTTGCAGCTCTCTGCTCTGCATAACTGAATGTGTATAGTCTGGCATCCATCCCCAAGAACTCTTCATCCTTATAGCTCTTCTTCCTTTTTCTTCTATGAGACAAATATTATGCTTGAGCAGGTACACACCAAGTCCCTTTTCCAGCCCAGAAGCAATGGATTTCAAGGTAGTTTCAGACACTTGAACTTTCAATTCCTTCACAACAACTCTCAAAGGAGTCCTGTCAGCCCCTTTTATTATGTTAATGTCTTTGAGCTGCAGTTTCCCCTGGGCACATATCAAAAACACGCCTTCCAAGACTCATCCACTTCATAGGACCTAGAATTTCAATTTCTGCAAACTGAAGTTTTACAGTATAATTACCATTCTCAACACCCAATCCATAGTATTTCGAAGATCCAGAGTAGCAGGGAATTGGGACGAAGAAGAGCTTTTATAGCATGGGTTGTTGCTATTAGAAGGCAGACCAACATTGCTAACAGCCCATCTGTCCGTACTGCTTGTGTAATGTGTTGTCGGACCAAGAGTCTCTTTCCATCCATAGACAATCTGATCTGAACCGCCACATGTAATGGTACAACTGGAATTCAATCGAGCATCTATCACGAGTTTAGTATCCAACGAAACTCCATAACCAGCTGCCCCTACCCACAGAATGCCCTATTTTTTATTCAGAGATGGGTTGAAAACTAATTTAGGATAGAAAAGAGTGCCGCTGTTTTGCGAATTGAAGAGAGTCGGTGTAGTCTTATTGCAAGTAGAAATCAGATCTGTATACAGAATTGGGTTTGCTTCACCTAGTACTTGTTTTAGCGGTAAGTTGCCTTCTACAGATTTGGTCAACTCCAAAATCAAGCTCACATATTTTTTTATGAAATTCAGCCCTAATTGCCAGGCGTATGCCTTCTATTGATTGAGCCCTCTCCAAGACCAAGCCCGCAAGTTTTTCCATACGAATTTAGGCGTAATTGTCAGCCCACTAACATATTTTTCTTCCCTTTTCTTAGCTGACACCTTCATATTGTCCGACTTGATTTGCTGCAGCAATTTTTGTTCAGAAACCAGAGTTCCAGCATCTTGACTTTCCAATCACTCTGTCAATCACCACCATCTCTATTCTAATCAGAGGCGACTGTAATTCCTTTGGTACAAGCCTCCCTTGTTCCTTCCAGCCATTTTCCTTTGTCTTGTCCTCGTTGACAAACCAGGGTCCTTGGAGGACACTAGGAGGTAGCTCCCTTTCCATAATTCTCTAGGACCCATCTCCTTCCAGTACCCAGTTCTTTGCTGCCTTAGGGAGAATCAAGGCAGCCATATTTTTCTGGGTTTCCTTCTATTAACTGCATCATTTTGGCCTTGCTCTGATTGAGGTGGTCCACTGATTTTTCCAATCTAGGTAAGTGCTTCATCTCTGATTTCAATCCCTCAACTTCCTTCTCCATTCCTTTCACCCTGCTTTCTATCTTCTTATGGGCCATGAGGATGAACATGCTCTCATATAAATTTGTTAAGACTCCACTGGAAGAAAATGGAAAAAATAGAAATAGAGAATTGTTATTGAGTTTTGTATGCAATTACAGAGAAATGCTCAGCAGGAATAAAGTAAACTAGAACTAGACTCTCTTATAATCATCTATTGCCTGCCTATCCCTTTTCTACTTTTATTTTTAACTCCTCCCCAACTGAATTGGTTTCCCCCTACTTGCCCGTGTGACAGAATGCAGTTACTTTCCTAGGTGATTCTCCATCCTTCTTGATTCTTCTAGAATAGGTGAACCGGACGAGGGACTTATCCCATTTATGGACATTTAAAATTCCACTCAACGTGAAAAATGATATTCCGCTTGTATGCCAAAATTAGTTTGATACAGAAGCAGTTCCATATAAATTTGTTTCTGCGCAAGCTTGATCTTGAGACTTTGCATAACTGGTTCTGCTTGTCAAACTTAAGTGAGAGGCGAGGACTGACCAAGCTCCTGCCAACTTGTTTAATTACAACATAGATGGGAAAATTGGCTTTGCAATGTCTTGTCAGTAATATGAACTTCAAGAAACAATTGCTCTCGATATTTCAAATTTGAACGTTAAATAGGTTTTGTTAACAGATCTGACAATCAAATATTTTTTTATTCATCTTTCTCTGATGCAGGAAAAACAGTCCGAGGAGTCCTATAATTTGGCCTGCATTCTTACTCTTCCTCCTTATCAGAGAAAAGGCTATGGAAAATTCCTAATTGCATTTTGTAAGCTACTTCATTTAATTTTATTTTCTATTCATGAGATGCGTTCACTTAGATTTCATAGTCTACACTGTAACTCCAAGAACTATTGCCTATCTTAATATGGTTTGGGTAATAAGGTATCAAAAAAGGAAAAATGTTATGGTTGTTTGCTGATCTAAATCTGACCAATCAATGACTGGGATACAAGACTTGCACATGTCCTCTTGTTAATGTCTTCAGATGATATAAGTTCCTTCATGGAGCTCCTCAAAGAAGAAAATATTGCTATTTAAATTCTTAAAGATCTTTATGTCGTTTAGGTTCTGTTTGAAAACTTAAAAACTTTAAAAACAAGGGCAGACTAGGTTTTAAATGACAATGCAATTTATCTTGAGATAATAAAATTTTGTTGAACCAAGTTTTTCATCAATACCCAATTTGGCATAAATGAGTCCAACTAATTTATATTGTGAAAAAATCCTTGAGATGCTTCGTTGCTCACTCAAGAAGATAACATAATATTTTATCTATTCTAAGAGAAAAGTTTGAATGCCTTATGTTTTAGATAACAAGTACAAACACCTAATTGGAATTCTATTTATCCATTTCCTGCGATGACTATAGTGGATATCCAGTTTTAGTTTAGGATACAAAATATCAAAATTATCTCCATCTCGCAAATGAAAAGCGCTATCAAACTGGGAATTTTTTTGTTTCAGACTAGTTATATAAATCCAGAATAAGAGTTCGCCAAGAAGGCAAGAGCTAAATTAAAGAATTATACATCTATATATGTCGGGCAAGATAGATTAACCCACGACAATGTATAAAAGGCTTATGAGTACGTAAATAAATAAATAAAATAGAAGAGAATAGTCCAAAAAGCTAAGAGCAGTAATTCAATGTACGGAAAATGCAAGACAATAGGCAAACGCCCTAGTCGTCTTGAGGCATAAGCCTTCTTGGCACTTAAGGGGTGGGATTTGAGGCATTTTATGTAAGCCTCACGTACATTGGGAAGCCTCAAATGGCTTTTTCGAATGACCCACTCACTATGAGGGACTACTGCCAATTATTTTAAGTGGTCCACCTTTATGATAGAAATTCCTTGTTTAGGAGATTTTAGTGATAACACTCAGTGCAACAGATTACTTGTGTTCTCATCATTTTAGATGTCGTCGTTGATTTTGTTTTACAGCATATGAGCTTTCAAAGAAGGAAGGTAAAGTTGGAACACCTGAAAGACCCCTTTCTGACCTTGGTCTTTTAAGTTACCGAGGATACTGGACCCGCGTACTTCTAGATATTCTGAAAAGGCACAAAGGCAACATCTCTATTAAGGTTTGTCCTTTATACATTGTAATCAAATTCTAACATATGTTTAGTATGCAGAAGATTGGATGGTGAGTACATATTTTATTTATTGCTTTATGCTGTACACAGCACTCTTCATTGGCATAAATTTGTTGAAATTTGCTCGTGAAATCTACTGGGGAAAATAAAGATAACCCTACAATTACTACCTTCAGTTACCATTCAAAGGATTAAAAAGAATTAGATCGTAGTTCTTATGTTTCATGAAATGCTGATGTTGTCTCTGCACGATAATGCTTCATCAGGATATGTTGAAGTCTTTGGGGGCAACAAAAGGATAAGGGCAAAAGCGAAAGAAAGGAGAAAAAGGGAATAAAGGGATTCTGAGCAAATTTTGTTTTTGTCAAGTCTTTTAGTCCTTGATGCTATGTATTATAGTTAACAATGTAGTTGAGCTGGGTACTGAAATCATATCAATTATGGCAGTAGTTTAGTTGCCTATATCAGCTAACGCTATTACCCCTTAAAAGTATGTTGAGTGATTAGTTATTTCTGTAGATCTAGCAATCAACTCAACGGAGTGGTTAAAAAGGAGTCATTGTTGACCCCCAAATTTATTGGTAGTCAGACTTAGTTTTTTGATTTATGGATAGTTTATTTTAGCCCAATTGTGCTTATTCGGAAAATAAAGTATTTAAAAGATGCATATTTTGACTGCATTGTCAAAACTGATTCTCTGTCAGTGCATGTAAACAATGAAAGTGATATTGCATGTAAACAAATACCTGGGGAGGAAAAGTATGAGAATCTGTGTCTCATTCTCTTTTCTATAACCAGGAAAATGAATTGTCAACACTGGAGGAGTCGAGGAGAGATAATAGAATAAAATGTATGAAAAATGACATTTCATTTTCTTTTGTACTTTTCTATGAGATTCCAAGGAAAAGTATTGTAGAAATTGGAGGATTCAGAGTCCGTGCAAAGCCAACTTCATTATTCTAATGGGAATTGGGAAGATAGAGGGGGAAGAAAGGGCTGGACCATGTGGAAACTTTTATCTACCAAACTATAAATTTCTATTTTCATTTCGAGTCCACAAACAGAGAAGCAGAATCCCTTTGAGCTTTCTCCTCCTACTTTTGGTTTTAGATCATGTTTGTTCAAGATTTAAAATTTGCTTTTAAATAAATTACTAATTTGTTTGTTTTAAAATAGGACGAGTTGAGTTACTTTCCAAGTAACTTTTTGGCTTGAAAATAAGAAAAAATGACATCCAAACATGCTTGGAAACTAGAATGTTACTTAAAAGTAACTAGTAGTTATAGTTATACTTAGTTTAGCCGAACTTGCTTTTTTGTTATATCATCTCGTTTTTGGTTATGTTACCAGTAAAAGTAGCTGGTAGTAGTTGTTATATTTAAGTTTAGCCAAATGTGCCCCTAATTTTATCAGCAGCAGTCATTGTTCCTGTGCATGCATTTAACATATTGTTTATTGGTTCTGTTATATCTTACTTCCGTTTCCATCTTGATTTTGGTAATGTTACCAGCAAGTTCCTTGTTAATTACTTCTTACAGGAGCTCAGTGACATGACGGCAATCAAGGCAGAGGATATTCTGACAACCCTTCAGAGCTTAGAGTTGATCCAGTACCGTAAGGGGCAGCACGTAATTTGTGCTGATCCCAAGGTGTTGGACCGTCATCTGAAAGCTGCAGGCCGAGGAGGTCTCGATGTCGATGTATGTAAATTGATATGGACTCCTTATAAAGAGCAGAATTGATTTCATGTTATCGAGGTCTGTTTATGGCTATGCCACCCTTGACGTTCGACTTGAACTGTACATTGTAAATAGAAAATCTATCAGAGGATCAAATCTTCTGGTGATTGTTCTAGGTCTAGGACGGCTTTTAACTTGTTAATATGGACAGGTTATGTCCGAAGTTCATGGTTGGTACACAGGAGTGGATGCAAATTAATACAATGCCCTTGTTTATTTTCCATTCTTTCCCCATTAAAATGAAAAATATAACCGTTACTAAGCCATCAAATTTGAATTTCTATCTCTTGTGTGGAATCCATAACGGCTATATTTTTCATTCTCATTTTTACAAAAATAGGAAACAAATACCCCTAACATATTGTTTTGCTAATATCTGATCTTTCCTGCCATGAGCTTTTGTCAAGGCGGACTGAAAATGGGATGATTGCTTTGTAAGTCTTGTAAATGTATCTTTTTAGAACAGCAGCACAGTTGGAGACATGACATGTTCGATATTTATATTTTCGTTATTGATAGGCAGACTGAAATTTTGAGTGAGTGGTTTGGCCTTCCATTATTGTTTCTTGATATGCATTTTGAAAATTCGAGATGGTTGATCCTTTATTAGGCATTGTGTGATCTTAGCAACTCCACTGGACCTCGTGAGATAGTTATTTCAGACATACAGACTGTTCAAAAACTTTTTGCATCAAAAATACAATAATGGAGACTGAAGAACTTGAAAATTACAGGAAAGCTTAAATATTACAGACCTCTTTAAAATATCATTAGGTGCAATGAAATGAGTGGTAATGAAAGGACTGTGTAGAGCACACCAATTCAATGTTGCAGTCAACATTCGCACGTATCAAATTACACAATATACTCATTTATGCGTATTTAGTCCGAGGTTGGTTTGAATAAAAATTAGATTTTTAATCAAATTTGATAAAAGTTGGTGAAATGTGTAATTGAAAAGTTGATAAAAGTAGAGACACACATAAAATGTGATTCAAAATAAGCTTGAAAAAAGACAAGATTTGAAGAAACGGGGATCAATTGAAAGGCAATATAGGATCAAGGAATAATTTTATATGAAATATTGGTTTATCATCGAATATAACGTTGTCTAATTTAAATAACAAAATTTGATTAGGAGTTCTATATGCTTCAATGAAGGTTCAGTTTCCATTTCCCAAACTATTAAAAAAGAAAAATAATTTTTTCATTATTAGATCTTTATGGGAAAATCGAAGTTACCACCTGTCAACCAATTTTGCGAAAATTCTTTTTTGGACAATTAAACACCATTCTAGTTACATTTAACATCCATTTCCATATTTCATTCCTCTAAATCCTTGTACCATTCAAGAAGTTGCAATAGCAACATTCGCCCAATATTTTTCGCTATTATTAATGGAGGTTGTAGAATATATTTTCTAAAAATAGATTTGAGTTATTGATCTTTCATTTTTCTACTCAATTCTGTTTTCGAAAGGCGATTTAAAAGCAATCACAACATACTAAATCCACAAGGAACTCCTCAATAAACAAAAAACAGTAGAATTTGGATACAAATGGGAGCCTAAATAAAAAGGTCCCTTCGGCAGTAACATTTTGTCATCCCTACAGATTACTCATATTTTCTCAACCTTTTCCTCTCATTACACTGTTTACAGAGCTTTTTATACTACTTCCTGGAAAGAAAAATACATCCTCTTGTGAACATATTAAAAACAGACTAAAAGTACAATTGAGAGCCCCGTCGAAGCATTACTGGACATGTTTGATACAAATACTGGACTAGACATTTTAATAAATAGAATTTTAATTTCTTTTTTCTACTCTGTCCAGTCTACCTTTCCAAACATATCAAATATAATTTTATATGAGGTTATCAAGAGAATCATGTATGATGATTCTGGTCCTCTTCTTCACCTAAAGTTTGAACATCTGCTGCTTCCGGCAGTTTCGACTCCGAATTATCTTCTGGTAACTTCGATTCAGAATTTTCCGACTCGAAGTGTGATACTTCATCTACATCAAAAGATAATTTAGAAAGGTCCTTGGACATATCATCATTTGACTTCCCTTCCCCGCTGTTTTCTAATTCCTGCACAATTTCAGTCTGATCATCCATTTGACCTTGCGTGCCTGCAACTGCAGGAGACGAAGTTCCAACACCCAGTCCTTTGGCAAGACACACATACTTGAATACAAGTTGCTTGTAATTGTCTAGCAGGTCTTCTACGTTGGAAACTGTCAGATCACCAGCCTGTGAATACAAGTACGGGAAATCCCTAAAGACATGGTTTACTTCATCTTCCTTCATAAGCATGGTAGCACCTTTGTTCTCCAGATCCAAGATAGATGGAATTTTATTCAAAGATAACTGATCTTTAGAGTTTGATTCCCTGTTATTGGATTTCATTTCAGATGAGTCGACTGAGGACTGACCCGACACTGTTGAGCTCTGGTGCTTCCAAGAATTCATAGGATGTTTGGGATCCACCGCCTGTGACATGGGAGCATGACCAATTCTTTGATCAGATTGGCCTGGTGAATTGTCAGAACTTTCAGAAAGGTCATAAAGCAGTGCTCGAGCAGATTCCATGTTCTTTTCAAACTCGCTTTCGTCCATTGAAAGGGCTTGTGCAGTGATATTCATAATAAAAGACTCCACAGAAAGCATGTTTGTGAAAAAGTAGGCTGATTCTGCCACCAAACGATTTTGTTGCCTGTACCGTTGTATATAGGATAAGTTGGAATGCAGCTGTGGAGGGTTTGCCTGTTCAAGCCAACAAATTCAATGTGAGAAAATCAAATGATCAATTTAAAAGAGGGCAGATAATAACCAAAATAAAACGAATTGTGTGCAGCTGTGACTGTGAGCATCACCGCACACATTATGGTCGAATAAATGAAATTTGAACATACATTAAAAATAATAATAATAAAAAAAAAATAAATAAATAAAAAATCTGCATCCTGCTTCCAATCAAACAAACACCTAACAAAGTTCTGAGACAAAATCTAATGTCTCCACAAGCAATGTGATAAGCCCCCCCATCTTTCTAGAAGAGCAAAGAAGGATGCATTACCAGATGGGGAGTAAAACGGAAATCTGTTAAGCAGGGAAAATAGTTAGAGAAATCAGTTAGTGGAGGGTTATAAATAAAGGGGTTAAGAAGCATAGTAGGCAGGCCATTGTAGAAAGTGAGAGAGGAATTAGTTGAGTCACAATCTCACATAGGCATCTGTTATCTTTCTTTTACCATAATCTTTTTAGCTTCAATCAAAGTTCTACTTATTCAGATTCTTATATATTTTTTTTTCAGTTGGATCCTATCACAATGCCAGGATAAACAATTGTCAAAAGCTAAACTAGATATTTGTTGATATAAAATTTTAGCATATGACAAAACCATTGTCACTGACCTGATAAATATAGTGAGCGGAGATGAGTAATATAGCACATCCTTCAAGTTATTTTACTCTAGAATTTACAGTTTGTTGTATTGCTTTTTAGCAGTTATATTCCCTAGCAAATAGAGATCTGTGGTGAGAACGCTTTAGTCATTTCATGCCCTTGTTTGAGCCCCATTTTTTGGGAATGAATAAATTTTTGAATAGTGTATTGATGGAAAATGTGTGGTTAAAAAATAAGGAAAAGTTTTGAATTTGTGTGTAATATTATTTTATTGAATAATATGTGGTTGAAATGATGTTAAAACACTGTTGAAAAATGAATTTTTCCAAAAGAATGGGGCTCAAACAAGGGCCATATTTACAAAATGGGGGGACTCAACTAAACGTTTCAGCCCAATGCCCAACAAATAGCTCTGACTCATTAGGTACAGCTTTAGCATGTTTGGATAAGCTCAAAATAAGTAAAAAAAAAATTACTTCGAAGCACCTTTTGTATACACTGGTCATTACACTGGGTGGTGAATATCAGCATGGAGAAAAGGTAGAGGTGACACATAAGGCATGCCCAGGATGCAAGTAATTTGGGAGAATTTCTCAATAGGATGAGAGTATGTGTACAAGGGAATTTGGCCGAAGTAACATCGAATGCATTTCTTTATGGAAGATTTTGCCAAACCACACCATACTTTTGCCTTGACTCCCTAATTTTCTTGTCGGTTTTTTTATTCGTGGAATTGGTGATGTGGTACTCAGATGTAAAATTGGATCTTGGATTTTCTTTGCTTTCGCGGGTCTCCAAAAAACAGATGATTTCAACGAGCTTTCATAATATATTTCAACTTGTATCACCAGTTGAACGTGTATTTTGAGCCCTCTGGCACCTTTTTTTAATACCTCCCCCCACCCCCCGCCACCAACACCCCAAATCCATTGTGCCCCTATCCCCAAAATATTAAGCCCCCATTTGTTTCCTATTCTTTCTCCATTAAAATGAAAAATATGACCGTTATCCATCACATTAAATCACCAGATTTGAAATTCTATCTCTTTTGTGGAGACCATAAAGGCTATATTTTTCATTCTCATTTTTGTAAAAATGGGAACAAACGCCCCCTAAATATGTAATAAACTGATCAATGATAAACTTGAAACTCCCAGCAACTTGTGTGCTTGAGATGTAATCTGAATCTGGGAGAGAGAATTATCATTGATACCATATTCTAAACTTGAACCTTGTTCAGCATTTATCTCCCGAATTAAGTGTTAGCTTCAGTGCAAAGCATTGCAGTTTCAGAACACATTCTACGAATACGAAACTTGTAATGTCCTTGAGAAAAGACACACCCCATGAATGATGATAATTGAAATAAGCAAGAAATCATAGAATTTCACCAGATAAAAGGAAAAGGAGGTGGCAATTTGGCTCGCCACGGGCGGCCCAGGAAATGCCCTAGCTGGACCGGCTGGAGGCTCGTCCCGAGCCCCATTTTGGGAGGATGGGCGAGCCTGAGCCATCCCACGAGCCTTAAAAAAAAAAAAAAAGAGCGAGTCTGCCAATTTCAGCTCGAGCTGAAATTGGCAGACTCGCTCTTTTTTTTTTTTTTTAAGGGGGGGGGGGGGGCCGCGGCCCCCCCCCCCCCCTTAAAAAAAAAAAAAAAAAAGAGCGAGTCTGCCAATTTCAGCTCGAGCTGAAAACTCAGGTCGAGCCTAATTTTTTCGGGCCAAGAAAAAAGCTCGCACATTTTACCCGAGCTGAGCCTCAACCTCGAGTTTCTGCTCGGCTCATTAACATCCCTACACCACATCATGGTATTGTCCCACATATTGCAAAAACACAAGCTTCGATAACAGCAATGCCACCAAATAGAAAAATCAAGAAACTGAACAGCAAATGGGGCCACAAAAGGATAAGCATCGAATAATACAGCAAATAAGCAGAATTACCTTTATGGTGACATATATGAGAACAGGGAGAAATTCATCTGCTCCTGGATGATCTTCACTGGCTGCAATGGAGGCATTGATCAGTAGGTTATTGATAACCTTGCAACAATTGAGAATGCAGACAAGTTTATCTCTTGGTGCCTTGTACATATTGATTTTTTGTAGCTCTTTCTGTGCAAGCTGCCACAGTGGAAGTACAAGAATGGGGTTAGACTTGGCACTGAAGCATCTAGCTGAGTTAAAGTTTATCATTCCTGTTACAGTGTTTAAGATTAGACAAATCTGTTTTACAACAAGGAGATGTGTCCATTTCCCAAGCTCTCTCTCATCGCATACAATTTTATCTCAAACCCTTCACAATGATTATTTTCCACATGGTATGCAGGTAGGATATACCATCTAAGATCTCATCAAAACCCAGCTCTAATATATGAGCTTTCAACCATTTAACCTCCTAAAACAGTTTTACTACCACAACTGTCAAAAATTCAAATAAAAGCCACAACTTGTACGCAAATCAGCACATAGAGAACTTCATTGAACATTGGATACTTCTGCAAAACCAATGAGTTTAGACAAGCTAGTGCAGAAAAGATAAATTTGACGGGACCAGAGCCGTGAGATGCAAGGAAAATTAATCATACTAATATTCAAGTTCATCTGGAAATACTTTAAACTCTTTTTTATTTTCTAGTTTTCAAGGCAACAAAATCACGTGCCAAAACAATTGAGGGGCTTGGCGTACATCTGTATATAATCTACTTATTTGTCAACAGATGTTGCTTGAAAGTAGAAAATTAAACTGAAAGGATGTTTCACACAAAGGAAAAAGCATCCCACAAAAAAATCTACTACTTCCACACGATACATAAACCACACTGGATAATCCTATAATAACTAGCCATGATGTTTCAGCTAAAAGATAGGGTTGATATTCAATCACCAAAAACCAAGTTAATTGCTACATTCCTTCTTTTAATGAAGTTAATAGTCAATTTACAGATCTTCAAGAAGTGAAGCAAATCAGAGGGCAATCAATTTGGACATGAAAGAACTCGTAACATTTACAAGACAACATTACTCTCTCTCCATGGGCTCAGGAAAATACTGTCTAACTACAGGTCTCTTCCTACACATCAGTTATGTTTATAAATATCAATGGGCGACCAGTAGAGGAGAAAGTAGAGAAAGAGTGAATATGGATACCTATGTTCATTTATTTAACCTACACCCAAAACAACCACGGATCCTTACCAGACTTCAAAATTTCATACCAGGGTGCGCAATAAAAATCATACAAGGATGTTTCTTCTGCATTGTGAATACAAGATCAGGAATATGTAACAATCCAGAAGCACACTGCAGGCTATTGTGGTCATTACAAAGTTTAATTCGCAACTAGAAACTCAACTGGCAAAGTATTCAACACAGTAGGGTAAATCATTTTAAGTTGATTCTTTTACTCACCAACCATGATGTTTCATTTTGAAAGGTTGGCTTGATATCCAAGTTTTCTGGCCGAATGAATTGTTGAATCAAAGCCATCTTCTCATGAAGTTGCTTGTCAGCCTCCACATCTTCCGGAATTACAGCAAATACACGTGTAAATAACTTTGTCATGACATATTTTTCCAGTCCCTATAATCGAAAGAAGATGTATAAATATAAAGCCCTTGCGAAGTTAAGAAAAATTATTCTCCAGTCACTGAATATGAAGGATATCTGGGTGTAATGACAGATACGAAAAGTTCAGCTAAATTTAGAAAAACATTTTGTTACTAAAACCATTTTAACTAACGTGAAGAAGTCATAAACAAGCATATTTATATAAAGAAAGAGATTACGAAAAAATAGCTGAGAAATTGATTATCGAAGGAAGGAAACAATTGATCACAAAGTATCATTCTTCATAAAACTGCTGCCGCAGAAAAGGCCAGTCAGCATTTAGGTGCAAATATATGATTATTTTAATCTGAATCGGGGTGTAAATAGACCATTCAAACCAACTTCTTAGATACTCCAACTTGCAATAATAAACAAGATTCAATAGTTTTCAAAATTGACTCTTATTGTTCAGCCAAGCTCAGCAAGCTTTTGCTGAGCTGAGATTGAACAGCTTGGTTAGTTTACATTACACTGGATACTTACTAGTTCAACAACTAGAGCTCAAACCAGCTCTATAAATGTTCAAGAATGCATTCACGTTTGGTTATTTTACTCTCAAGCCAAACTTAGATGAGCTTTCAATGAACCAAGCCCAAGCCAGTCCAAGTTTGTTCAAGTCAATTTGTAGCCTGCATCTAGATCATATTCCAAGCAGAATCAGAGAAAGAGAGCTGACAATTGCTCAAGCTAGTTTTATATGAAGACAGATCATTTTTTGGAATATCGGAAATGTGTCTAAAATCATAGTTATGGTAACGTTCTAAATTCAAAAATCCTCAAATCACACACCGGAACTCCAACATATTTGCCAAAACTGCTACAATGAATAAACTTGACACTTATAGCAGATTATGGTACTGATCATCAAATATGGAAATTGAAAGGCTACATTCTTTTGCAATATGTCATCTCGACAGATAAATGAACATGTGTTTAAGAGCAGCGCACGTAATGTATGAAAAGTAGATAATATATGGCATCCCCAAAGGTAGCACTACATGTGTTTCATGTGTGAGCATTGACGGGATTCATTTAAAGCCAAAACTATGTATGTGCTTGCAAGCCTAGGCCATGAAACTAAACTATGTCAGAGTTCTCATCATTTGTTCCTGCAATTGTAACCACTGATAGACCACTTTTATGTTCAAAATTCAACCAAATTAAACAAAAGCGAGATCAAGGAGCAGAAGACACCCAATCTCCAGAAGAAATTCATAAATAAGGCAATATAATTAGGTTATTAATCTTTTTAACCTTTTTGGACTCGCACTTAAACAGTATCATGAAAATCAAAATGTTAGTGGTGGAACACTAAGATTATCATCATAATGTCCTTTCCATACCATTCCAAATATCATTTTTGTCTGCTCATTGTGGCTCATGAGTGTGAAATAAACAATAATTGGAAACTACTGAAACTCACTTCACCAGCACTCTCTAACTCCTCCTCCGAACATCCAGCCCAAAGGGAGTGTGATCTAAATGCCGCTTCCATATTCCCAAGGAACTCCTGCACAGCTGTGCTGTCCCTTTCCGCATCCGGCGTATTGTTAAAAAATGACACTATAAAACTGCAAACATTCCAACTCAAATACTTGGTGTATTTACCAGTGACAAAAAAATATATAGAAGTCACTAATTCCTAAACTATTAGTTAATTACATAATAAATACCAAAAGAAAAGGTGATTTTAATAATAGCAGTTCAAGCATCAATTCAAGCTTAAATGGAGCGATTTGCACAAAATACTTTTTTTGTAATATTTTGCAAGTGAACAAAGTGATTTATGCATTGAAATAAATAAATAAACAAGAATGACATGTGGAAGGTGATAAGAGTCTATGAATCATAAACTAGCAATCGTACAAATTTCAGTTATCCTGTATTATAGAAGCTAAAAAAGAGTGTATGGGAGCAGTCAAGCTTTAAATTTCTTGGGCTTATTTCAATTCAATGATAAAAACCATCAAAACCAATTTTTTTAAGATTCAGCATAGTTGATGCAAGTGTTTACAGTTGAAGTTACTATTGAACAAGATATAATAATCATAAATGAAAATGCACAATATCGAGGTTATGCTGGACATATGTACTATCAGAAATATCTGAAATTGGTCTAAATATTTAGCACATCTAATTATTTTTTTGCAATAATGTATAGTTACATCATACCATGAACAAAATTAGCTATTTGGACATTCATTAAAAATAAATTATTCAAATCCACAAGTTGTTCATCAACATCGACTGTTATTTTTTACTATGAATCAAATGACTAGCAATAATTAATAAGTTACCCATAGCAATAATTACCTTTTGATGGCTTTGACGAAATCAGATGCGGAGGGGTGGCGCATGCGTTCGAGGAAGTACTGCCAAGTCGGAGTGGCCGTCGATGATCCAAAGACGTCGGAATTCTCCATTACTATCCGACGGCGATCCAATCGAAGGATGCGATTGGTAAAATTAGGTGCTTTCAGGTGGATGTGATTAGAATTTATGTAATTAAATGCATCTATAGGACCATAGGTATACAAAATTTATTGAAATTCCTATAGAAGAAGAGAAATGGCAGAAAAAATTTGAACATCTGGGATTTAATAAAAAAGGCAGATCAGGATTTTGCCGCTCTCATGGCCATGGCCGAAAACATACAGATGGTGGGTGGGGAACTGCTATGCCGAAAGTGGCCAGAAGTGAGGATGGGTCGGGATGGCAACGGCCCGCTACGATGGGCACGCTTTTATTTTTCTATAATATGTGAAGTTAGGTGTAAAAGCCTGGTGAGGTTATCTCACGCTGAGTGACAGTCACATGGGAGGAATTCGATTTTTGAGATATGGAATTGGATTTTTTTATTGGCGTAGTATATAGATAATTCTTATTTTCTGATCTATTGAGATACATTTCGCGATTTATCTCACTCATAAAGTTCTAGGAACAGGGCCAAGGTTGGAGTTCAACTTTTATTTATTTATTTTATGTGTGAAGTTGAATCTGCAACATCAGTGCACAGAGAGATGTCTTCATATGATCTATCCTGTTGATATTCATCCTTAACCTATACAATTTGGCCTATGAATATGATATGAGACATTTGTCTGTGAACAGTGTACAATATGACTCGTCAGTCGCATGGAAGCATTGATTTGTTACCTATGCTATATAATCTGTAACATGTTTGATATTGATCTATAACCCATACAATATGACATGTTTCCTTTGACTTTTGACCCGTGACCAATTTTCTTTTAATTTGTAACCTATATACAATGACCTATGAATTGTTACGTGTGACACGTAACAAGATAGCTAAATTATGACTTGTGACAAAGGATATGTAACCTGTGCAAATGAAAATGTGACTAGTAACATTTAACAATTCAAACAATCTATCTATACCAATGACAACGAATAAATTTCACCCCAAAACCTCACCACCACCATCATTTGCAAACACCAATAACCAATAAAAATCACCTTAAAACACTGACTATGTAGCATATCTGAAAATTACCATAAAATCACCTCAAAAACCATCACAAAACCACTCATTCCCCCTCTCACCAACCCCCATCACTCACAATTTAAAAATAAAATAAAAAGGTTAATGGATTAATTTCACAACGGTCACTGAACTTACTTAAAAATCTCAAAACAGTCACTGAAGTTTAAAACTTGTAGAGATGGTCACTGAACTTACGGGGCGTTTTCACTAATGGTCACTAAAGAACCAAAACACGTGAATTGGATCCTTGAGGACCTCAAGTGTAAATTCCATCTAATTTCATTTGATCAAAATCTACCCCTGAAATTTAGAAATCAAGCATTTTGCCTCCCACTTACACAATATTCACCGACGCCAGAAATTGCCAAATTTGACCACCATGCCGTTGGAACTACTACCAGATTTTTGTACCACCAACACCTTCTCATCCCCTTCCACAATCCTATGCCAACAATTAACCAAAACACATCAAAAATCAAATGAAATTCAGGTTCCAAAAACCACCCCACGCACGGTATTACATCCAATTTCGGCCCATTCGAGATAAATTGGTGAGGACCCATATGTGCATCTTGTTCGCCATGATGAGTAGAAGGTAATGATGGTGGTGCGAGATCGTAATTGTTGACGTCGGTGTCGAAAATTGGGGCGGAAAGTGCGTTCTTTGCTACCAGAGAACTAGTTTGAGTTATATCCTGATTTAAATTGTTTTGTGATGGTATGGATCATGTACATGTTCGACTTCGGGAGTACTAACAGCTTGTGATGGAGTTTTGGCATGGGTGATGATGGGTTGGCCGAAATTCAGAGGTAAAACCGTGCGTGGTTTGGTTTTTTGAACTTCAATTTCATTTGATTTTTGGTGTGTTTTGGTTAATTGTTGGTATAGAATTGTGCAGGGGGATGATGAGGTGTTGGTGGTGTAAAAATCAGGTAGTAATTCCGCCGGTATGGTGGTCGAATTCGCCAATTTTCGGCGCTGTCGAATAGTGTGTAAGTAAAAGGAATTTGGCAATTTTTGGTTAAAGCGATTTGGTCCTCAAGGTTTTATTTTCAAGTGTTTTGGTCCTTTAAGTTTGAATTAAAATCATAAAGGTCCTTCAGTAACCGTTAATGAAAGCGCCCAATAAGTTCAGTGACTGTCTCTACAAGTTTCAAACTTTAGAGATCGTTTTGAAATTTTTAGGTAAGTTCAGTGACCGTTTGTTAAATTAATCCAAAAGTAAATAGAAAAAAGTCATTGTTCCGAGACAAAACTATCACTCTATAAAACATAATTTTTTATATTAATTTAATTCCCACCAAGTAAATAATATTGGCCAATTCACCCTCTAATAATTACTTCGGAACAAATCCTTAACATCAATTGGAAAATAAAGTTAGATAGAAATTAAGAGGATTTTTGGCATTTTGGGTTGTAATAGGATCTTGGAATGACTTTGGTTCGGGGGCAAGAAAAGTCCGTCACTGATGGAGAGATCGACGACGGAGGAGAGGAGTGAACGAAGAATTTGACAATTAATTTGGTATTCCATTTTTTTCCAATTTTTTCGCTATCGGAATTGAGAGTATGGGAGGAGTGGGTAGAAAAGATAGATTGATTAAGAGAGAAGAAAATGACAAAAACAGGAGATAACGGGTATTAATTTATAATAATAATATTATTAATATTAAATGTAAAATTATCACCTGATTTTTGTATAAACAAATCTTAAATTCTGTTTTTTAATTTGTCATCTTTAGAAATCTGTGGTTGTGTAATTTTTACTATTTCCCGACGGGGAATTTTATGCAAAGCGCAATTAAATGCGTGCGTATTTAACTATAACATATGCCTGTTTAAGTATTATTCACTATTCATAGCGCAAAGAGTACAAGCGCTAGCTAAGGTCTTCTTCCTCGGTATTACACTGAAATTTGGTTAAAATCCAGCGTGAAGCAGAGGCAAAAAGGGTGACATATTCACCGCCTTGGCACCATTTCATCTTGTACTGCAGTGATTACTGCTCAACTTCTTCATCACCAAACTTGGAAGGTAGTATCAGATTTTATTAGTGTAAAAAGGGGCTTTACACGTTCAAATCGCACTCGATCTGGTTGTTATGAATGATTAATTTTAATTCGACTCCTTATAATTTATATATTTTCCAGAATTGTTATTTCTTGATGGTGATTTTTCCGACAAAATTTCTCATGAATTTTTGATGCTGCTGTTTATTGCCTTTCCTAAACCGTAAGCCCTAACTCTACGCCTAAACCCGAATTACACTCCGCCCATGATTGGGGTTCGTTTTGTTGCTTACAGATATTCTAATCATAGGTTTGTTTAGTGGACTGTTGGTTAACTTTGGGTTTTTGTTGTATATATGTTTCCTTTTTATGCTATAATTATTTATTTTGTATTTATGGATTTTGCGTGTATTATTTCGATTGTTTCTTGTTTTTATCTTTTTCATTATTCCGTATGTAATGTTTAAATGATTCTGAGTCATAGAATAGAAAACACTAGTTATAGATATTTTTGTTCGTCTTCTACCTATGCAACAAACTATTGATTTTTTATTTTTGTGTTCTGTTTTATGTTATGTATTTTAGTTAAAAGTTATTCTTGACATACCTTTTACGTTAATTAGTATTAATGGGACTTTGGCATAGTTTTTCTTTTTAGTTTCTTTTATTAATTTAATTCACTACTTCAATTAGCTATTTCTGTGTGTGAATATGGGTCTGCGATCAAAGTAATAAATTATCTTTGTGCTTGACATGTTATTTGCAATTAACTACTACCAGTTCTATTGGAATTAAGTAAAAAGCATTAGTTTACTCGTTGTTTGGTCCTAAATAATAAATTTTTGTTTGCGTTTAAAAAAATGTGCAGTGTGTTGTTGAGTCCAATGGTTATGGTTGCTGAGAGTCAAACTGGAAACCCAGTCTGCTCCCCACTTCAGCACTTGCAATTTTCCACTATGGCAGCTGGGGATGATGCACCGAAGAGGAGCATAAAGTTCAAAATCACCTCAAAAGGATTACGGCTTGGATCAGAAAACAAGTCATGTGAGAACACGACGATGATCATGAATAATGAAAGCAGAGATGGAGTTATTGCGAATGGCAAGTCTATTACAGTCAATTTTTCCACGTCAGGCAACTCTAGCAAGCGCAAGCATGGAATGATTCTTGAGTGTCAAAGGGAGAAAAAGGCAAGGATGGATCGTAGTTTCAAGCAGCAATGTAGGAGCATTTTGAGATCACTAATGGAACACCCTCACGGATTTGCTTTCAATCAACCAGTTGATCCTGTGAAGCTGAAGATTCCTGATTATTTTTCAATAGTCACTAAACCAATGGATTTGGGTACAATAAAGCAAAAACTTGAGAGAGATACATACTTCAATGCGGAGGAATTTGCTAGTGACGTCAGGTTGACCTTTTCCAATGCAATGCTGTACAATCCTCCAGGGAACTATGTCCATAACTCTGCGAAGGAGTTGAATGGTGTTTTCAATAGGAGATGGAAATTAATAGAGACGAAATTGAAGTGCACAGGCAGAACTCTTGAACAGTTATGCAATTTAGATGAAATGGAAAAGAATGGCCCCACGCTAGTGAAAATTGTTCATAAAGGTTTGAAATGTTGCAGAATAAGTTTGTGCTTTCTGGTTTGTCCTTTACATGACCTGATTGGCCATGTATCTCGTACACAGATGATGGCAATCTAAGTGCCTGTGCTGCTGCCAATAGAAAACAACCACTTGATTCCCCTGCAGTCAAATGTGCTACATGTGGTGGTCTGACGTGCCAATGCAGCCTTAGAAGATGTTCTATCAAGCCATCTTCTAGTGGTGAGTTAAATTCTTATTTCTGCTGTTTGTCTGCTCCAAGTGTGTTCCTGTCAACTAATTTATGGTGCATTTCATCTTGTTTCAAAATTTGCTTCAGAAAGATCATCTGATCGTGATCACTATGCTGATTCTAAATCTGTAAGTTTAGCTGCTTCTCGTTGCACCAAATATTTTTATTTAATATGTGGTTAGACTTTTGGTTGATAATCACCTTGTCCTTTTACATCAGGATTATGCAATTAAATATCCCATGATGTCTCATACAAGAGAATTAAAGCTGTATTCAGATGGTGAGAGCAATAGCAGTGACATATATGTTTACAATTTTTTGGCTCGTTTTCTGATTATTTGAGCTTTGACATGCCATTGACTTTGATTTGTAGGGCACAAGAGTGTTTCCAATGAAGACAATCTTCAGCAAAGTGTCTCTTCGCCACCCACAACTGCTGCCATTGATGAAGGTAGCTATCATCTAGATGTGAGAATGCATTATTAGTTTCTTTTTGGAAGACCACAGCTCAGCATCCATTTTTATTTTTGGATTAATCTTACTCCCATTGGCACACACAGAAACATGCACATATTGGCTCCAGATGTAAGAAAATGATGTCAATTTTTGTCATCAAATTCAAAGATCCAAACTATTGTTGAAGTGTTAATCATTCCTTGGAAATATGGAGATTTGATTTACTTTTTATCTTTGCTTTAGGATGGACTTCACTTGGTAATATGTCGCCAAACAAAGCTTTGCGTGCTGCCATGCTAAAAAGCCGCTTTGCAGATACTATCTTTAGAGCTAAACATCAATCTCTCCTGGATCACGTAATGGATTCTTATTGCTTGTAGAATTGTTGGCATACACACTAGTTGGTTGTGGACTAAAATATCTGTTTCTGTTGATTTCTGATCAGGACAAGAAGATTAATCCTGTGAATCAGGAGAAAGAAAGGGAGAGACTTGAAAGGCTGCAGCATGCAGGTGATCTAAGCATGTGCTTGATGCAATGTTATGGTGTACAGTCATTTTTTTGTTAAAATGTAGCCTTCCTGTGAAACTTTTAGTGGATGATTTTTTTGGGCTAAACCCCTTGGACAACCCCCTGGACAACCAGGGGGTTGTCACTGAAGAACAACCCGATTTTTTTTTGTCTTTTTATGATACTATTATTTTGTGTCGAACTTCTTTTTCTTGATGATTGATAGATGTGATGAAAAGCATGTGACAGAACATATAATTTTAAATATATAGACTTGTGTGAACTGTCAGGCTACTCTGTAGTGTAAATGAAATTGAAGATGATTCAATAATTTTCACTTAGATATCTGTCATTCTGTTCTTTTATGATATGAGCATTGCATTAGTATTTCCCTTGCTTAGGGAATATTTTGTTTACACTGGATGTTTGACCGTCTGCAGATAAGGCTAGGATTGCAGCAGAATTTAAAGCTGCTGAAGCAGCCTCACGAATGAGGGCAGAGGCGGAGTTGAAGATGCAGCGTGAGAGAGAAAGAGAAGCTGCCAGAATTGCAGTAGAAAAGGTCTCTCTTTTTCTTCCTTTTTAATTCTTGTTCTTTTGTGGTTTCTGTTATTATTTGCCTCGTGGATACGAAAGAAATTTAATTTTATGGTGTCTCACTCTATGTAGATGGTAAAAACTGTTGACATTGAAGAAAATCGAGACATTATGGAGGACCTTGAAGC
>NW_019254664.1:179907-182468 GCF_002742605.1 Olea europaea var. sylvestris
ATGTAGAGATTATCTAAGCATTTATTGTGCCAAAATTGTCAACAATAAATCAAAGTCTTTAACAAACCAAAACCATTTGTAGAACACAAACTTCAACCAAGTAAGAAGATGAATATTGAAGAACAAAATGAAAGATCAAAGACAATACTAAACATTCATCAAAGTTTCACCCTTAGCTCTAGCTAAATGTTTAGAAATACATAGTGAAATGTTACAAAGAAAATGAAGGACACTAGAATATGATGGAGAGAATTTGATTCTTCAAAATCGTGGCCAAGGTCCCCTTTTATAGGCAAAGGAACATCCATAATTCAAGTAGGCAATACAACTTGTTTCTGTTCAGCTTCAAGACAGCTGGAACATGCAACTTGATGCCAATTTTCAGATATATTGTGCAGCGAATTTGGACTTATAATCAACAGATAAATTATTTCCACCTGAGTTAGATTTCCATTGGTTTAAATATCAGGTTCATTGGATCTATATAACTCCAGATATGACAAAAATAATAAGTGCTGCTTCACAGGTAAAGCTGTATCCGGCAGGTAACAAGCTGGACTTTGGACGGTAATTTTGGCTGCTTTGTGATGCGAATTTGACTTCTTCCAAAACATGAAAGTTGTAGAAACGTGCCTTGTCTTTCCAACCCAACTTGAATCACCTCGATCCAATGTCTGAAGCTCAAGTTATGATTATTTTACCAACAGCTGCTTCTTGCTTGAGACAGTCACTATTTTTGACTTTTCAACATTATTTTCCTCCACTTGCTCCACTTGTTCTAATTTGGAAATACAAGTGAAACACATCAAATAGATACTCTTTCAAATGTATAATACTCATGCCACCATGTATGTAAATACGTATTTCAATTAATTGCATTTTTAACCTTGTATTTATGGAAATTGAATTTACGGCATGAGAATTGGAATTAGAGACTAACATTAGCGTTTTTAAACAAAGTGAATGTAAAATGCCTTCTAAATGATATATCTTTGAAGCACTTTTAGACACTAATCAAATACAATGATACTTCAGCCCTTGTTTCAAGTGCTCAACTGTAAAAGAAGTCATTTTTGTCTAACTTCTAATAAAAAGGGAAAGGAAAGTCTACTATTCATGCAATAGTAAATGAATCCAATTTTACTATACATGATGTCATTTTTTATTTTTCATTTTGTTTATGTCAAACAAATGTTCTTCTACACATCATCTTACTAGCATTAAAAAAATAAGTGGAAATTATAGAGGATGTCAAATTTTTCCAACACATCTACAAAAATGTCACTTTTTTTTTTTACATTACAAAAATGTTATTTTTTGACATATTTGCCCCTTTAGGTAATTTGAAATACCCTACAGGTCCCAATTAAATGAGAATTGACTAGTGAAGAGATTGTACAATCTAATGTCAGGCTGAAGAATAAAAAATACCTACCAAAACCAAAGAACACGTTTCCTAAAGAAGAAAAATATCTATCATTCCCCTTAAGGGTTAATCTTCTCCCCTTAACCCTAACTCCCTAACTCTCTCACTGTGTATCTCGTTTCTCTGATTTCAAATCCATAGCGTCGTTGCCGATCGCCTTTCTACTGTCCAGAGCCGATGAAGTCCACAAAACTACAACAATCCCGTGCTGTCGTCTGTGTTGAAAGAGCAGGGCTGGCCCTGTCATAAGGCCAACAAGGTCATCGCCTAGGGCCTCAATTTTTTTGGGGTCTCGTGAGAAAAATCTGGCCATATCAGTCACAATCCGCCTAATGCTTAAACAAACCTATGGGTTTTAGTTAGAAATAGAGGGAGAGAAGCGTTGATTTATACTCCCCAGTTTCGCCAACCACCGCAGCCACTGGAGGGTTCCAAGAAGGAAAAGACCGCCGTCGCCGCCACCACACCTGCCACTGGAGGATGCCAAGACGGAAGAAAAGAGGTTGTTAAAGAAGGAAAAAAGAAGAAGAGAAGGTCTGTTACTTTTCCATTTTCTTCACTAGTTTGCTTAGGATACTAATTTGTGCCATCAATAAATCCAAATAGATGTTCCCTTTATTTTCTATTTGGGTACTTGAATTTCTAGGGTCTATCCATTTAAAAATCATAAATTTCCCTGAAAATTGCTCATTTTTTCATTTGATTTACACAAATTATAGGTTTCTGCTAGTGCTAAAAATATTAATCTGCTAATTGGCACTTAATAAAGGGAAAAAGAGCAAGAAGTGAGCAAAAGGCGTTTTAGGTAGGTGGATGGAGGTATGATTGATTTGTTAATTTAAAATGCATTGTGTTCATTAGAGATTTAAAATGCATTGACGGAGTCAGAGAATTTTGCTGTGGGATTAATGAATACTTCACCCTGGTTTTTGCACTTGTTATTTGTGGGAACCTATCATCTTTGTCCTCTAATTTTTTACATTTTTGTGCTAAACTATCCTTCTTTGCTGTCGTTAATTATTGCAAAAGATGTTGATTGGTTAGGTTTGCAAGCGAATTGACCATTTTGAGATTGCTTTTTTTTCTTTCTTTCTTTTCTTTTCATTTTTTTTGGTGGGGGGGGGGGGGGGGGGGG
>NW_019254664.1:182556-209922 GCF_002742605.1 Olea europaea var. sylvestris
AAGTGACTCTTACAAGCCACTCTATTTCTTCTGATAATTTCAATTGTCCTTCTCTAGTGTTATCTCATTTTCTTTGATTCTTGATGGTTTTTGTGCTTAGCTAGAGCTAATCAAAATACTATTCATCTTCAATTCAAGTTAGTAGGAGAAAGAATATGCAAATGAGAATCTCTACTGCTTTAAATTCAATAAAATGTATGTTGTATAAAGAGTGCAAATTAGAATCTTAGGTTTCTTCTTTGTTATATTTTGGTTTTATTACTCTGTTTTTGCCTCTATTGAGTGCTAGTGGCACCTATTAAATCTTCAGCTCCGTATAATGAATGTATTAGTGCTGTATTAATGAACTTAAGAGATTTTCATTTTTTGCCTTTCATTTAGAACATTCTCCATCCTCACTAGCCTTAGTTGTATATGATGGCTTGTATAAAACTTCGAAATATCACTGCTAGAATTCCTAGGGATCAACAAGTGGTGGATTAAAGCTGCCAAAACACATTAAAACAATTGGAAAAAGATAATTCTTCCAACCTTGAATTGACTAGTCTTTGGAGTTTGGAGAAACTGGACTAAAGACATACCTTAATATAATTGTAATAGGCGTCCTATTGGGATTTTGATCTTGTAAGTAATTGAGCCTAGCTGGTATAGATATCATAATTGTAGTAAAAATCGATATTTCATGAAAGGTTCTTTTTCAAATGTCGACAAGCGGTCTCAACTTGCTCTTGTGAGATATTTTCTCTCCCTTTTCTTAAGTAGTGCTCCTCTTGTAGATAATAATAATAATTTACGTTCAAAGACCTCATATTAGCTAGGTGAATTATGTTTAAGGGCCTCATATTAATTAGTCACCTAGGACCTCAAAATTTTCAAGGTCGGCCTTGTGAAAGAGTCACGTTTAATTTCAATTCCCTCCCCTCTTTCTGTCGAATCGTTTGAAGCTGAGCCATCGACTTTCATCGAAAAAAAGTGAAAATGTCCACCGCCGACAATTTGCGAGGTTAAAAACCTAAGTTTTGGTTTTTTTTCTTCTGCATTTTTAATTTTCTAAACCACCAAGAGCTTCATGATTTACAGGACCCAGAACCCACCCCAAGAGGCATCGAAAACCCACGTTGAGAATCGAAGGAAATCGTCGATTTAAAAGAAGAAATAGGTAATCGTTCGATTCCAAAAACGTTCGCTGTACTTTCTTGAAACTTGGGCTAGCATGTTGTGATTTACTTCTGCATGCCATATTTTGGAAAATGAATAAGCTTTTTGTTTGTGCTATTTTGGGAGTTTGAATTAAGAAATGTTAGCTTTGGGTTGGAAAAGTGTTTGTTGGGGAAATTAAAGCAGGAGGTTCTGGTTCTCCCCCTTAAATCTAGCATATTTTCACTACATTATGCAATCTTCTTGTCACTAAAAAATTGTAAAAATTGGGCTTGACTAGAAATAATTTCAAAAATTAGAATCTTTATAAATAAAGAAAAAGAAAACGTTTTGGTGGTTGAGGACTTGGGATCTGATGTTTTAGAAGAGCTATTATCAAATAGTTGATTAATAGTTGAATTTGTAAGTAATCATAAAAATCTTTTACACCTGTGAATTAATGTCTATTTTCTTAATTTTTCATTTCCTACTTTGGTTCTTTCTTGAACACTGCATTCGAGAATTGTTTTGAAATCCATTCAAATTAAAGATTACTTCCCCTTAGTGTCTTTGTACTTCAAATTAATTAGTTATTTGAAGTGGAAATCTATATGAAAAACATAGGTCATTCGATTCGAATGTTTTTCTCGATTTTCTGATATTAGTTCCGAATGCGACGACAGCATATGATGAACTTTGGTTTATTTTTAATTGTTGGCTACAAAATTAGAATCTTTATAAATAAAGAAAAAGAAGATGGTTTGGTGCTTGAGGACTTGGGATCTGGTCGTTTACAAGAGCTATTATCAAATAGTTGATTTTGTAAGTAATCATAAAAATCTTTTACACGTGTGAATTAATGTCTATTTTCTTAATTTTTCATTTCCTACTTTGGTTCTTTCTTGAATGCTACATTCGAGAATTATTTTGAAATTCATTCAAATTAAAGATTACTTCCTCTTAGTGTCTTTGCACTCCAAATTAATTAGTGATTTGAAGTGGAAATCTATATGAAAAACATAGGTCATTCGATTCGAATGTTTTTCTCGATTTCTGATATTAGTTCCGAATGGGACGACAGCATATGATGAACTTTGGTTTATTTTTAATTGTTGGCTACAAAATTTGTTTTCTATTTTTTCTTGGCAATTTATTGCAAAATGAAGTGTGAAGCTTACACTGATCATCGCTCATTAGCATAATGATTTTGTCATACTTTGTATCTCCTTTGAATGATTTAAATGTTACTGTGGCATTTATTACATTTTCTGTGGATGTAAAAATGTATTTTCATTTCTTGATCATTATAAATTGGACTGAAGATGATTCTTAAAATTCTATAGCTAATTATTGGCATTCTTTATGCAAGATGTATATTCTTTAGTTTTTAACTTGACATTTCTCTAGTTTAGCTAAGGAATGACGACGCGTTCCTCTTCATCACTCATTGGTAAACACATATAACAATCTGTTGATTGTGTTTATGCTTAGTCTACTTCATTGAAGTAAACAGACATTAGTACTATTGTTGCGGCTTCAACCTTGTTGTTTCGAATTTGACTCTTTCTCATTATGGAGTTTGAGTAATCATTTTATTTTATTTAGAAAAAATGATTGAGAACAACTTTGCAAAGTGTAAAGACAAGGATGATCGAAATCTGTTCTATAAATAACATCATCATATTCAATATTTTTAGCATAGAACTTTCTTCCACTCTGAAAATTATAACAACCATGCATTGTTTGTGGTTAAAACTCATAACTTTTTGTAATTTTCAAGTCTTCTTAATTATAATTATATCATGACATAACCAGTTCACCTACATTAATGTACTAACTTATCATTTTATTACATTGTTTGCTCATGCAATAGCAGCTGGTATGGTAATTTTGTTAGTTGAAGTCATCTTTAATTAGTGTTGATATTTCATTATTTGAAAAAAAAAAAAGTACCAATTTATTGATTTGATATATATAAATTAATCTCTGAGCATGACGCTGTTTGAAGAAATTGAGGAAGCTAATCCACAAGAAATATAGGTTGAGAAGTCTGTTCACCAAGTAAATCAAGGTTGTTAAACTTTTGTAACTGCACACATAATGTGGAGATTCTGGTTGCATTGGTTTTTGTTGATTATTTGATGTGAAAATAACCTTGATTTCACTTACAATCCATATGTTGTATTTATCTGCTCAATTTGTGTTTCTGGACATGTGGTTTGTGCGGAATGAACTTATTTATTTCGAAATAAAAGAATTTTACGGACGTTTACAAAAATAATGTGAAGAAATTGAAAATTTTGAGATGAAAAATTGAAGTTCAGTTCTCATTTCAATTTCACAAAAGTACATTCTTAAACCGTGACTTGAAATTATATGCATGGTACTCGAATGCATTTGGTAGAAATCTTGATTGACACTCATATCTTCGGTTCAAATGTTTATGTTACTTGTGTAACGTGGAGAAAACCTTGCTTTCACTTGCAATCCATCCGTTGTGGGTGGTATTCGCTGCATTCGGTTGGAACTGTTGATAGACACTTGACAGCATCCTTGTGGATTTCATGTGTCGTTGTGCTCGAATATCGAGTGAAAAGCTTTTGAATAATACTTGTAAGAAGAGAAAAAATAGATTTCCCGACAGTTCATCTATCGATAGTTGTTGCTCAACTGTCGTTCCCGACAGTTAGTCTCAGTAATTCTCGACAGATGAACCGTCGATGGATAAAATGTCGGGACCGACAACTCAGTTCCTACCTGCCTAGCCCTGCCCTACCAGTAGAAAATGTTATTTCTATGTAATATGCGTTCAGATATCAGTATTCCTTTTATTTTTTGCATGCAACAATTTCTGAAGTTCAGAGGGCTGAATTAGGGCTATTTTATTGAAGTAATATGGTTGGTACTCATATGCATTTGGTGAAAATCATGTTTGATGTGGGCATATCTTCCGTTTCAATATTTATATTACTTGTGTCATAACCTTGCTTTCACTTGCACACATTGAGCTTGTGGGTGGCACTCGTTGCATTAGGGAGGAACTGTTGAAAGACACTTCACAACATACTTATGGTTTTTGGTCCTATGCTGGTAGGAAGTTTATATTCTAGTCTGACGCATTTATTTCTTATTTTGTCTTTGTAGACATGGATTTCGAGCCTCTTGTTCCAAAGAATGCACGCTTGAGGGGCCACGTATCGCAGAGAAGCAATCTGCGATATATAAAAACAGTCGTCGAACATTTTGACGAGCGACAGCGGGCAGACTTTCGCAACTCATGCCTCGGGTTCTTGTCCGAGGTTTCGGATCTCCAGTTCTCTGCCCAATTAATCCAACAACTCGTATTCTACTGCATACAAACAAATAAGCGGCACAAACTGTGGTTCAATTTGCAAGGCCACCTCGCCAGGTTCAGAATTCAAGAGTATGCCCTCGTCACTGGATTAAGGTGTGGTCTTCTCCTAGATGACAATGTCATGGACCGAGTTCTTGACAAGAGGAGACTAAAGGACAAATACTTTAAACATGTGGACAAGATTTCGTGCGCCCAACTCGAGCAAATATTTCTTCGATCGTCAACGCCTCGAGCCAATCGTTACAAGCTCGGCCTCACTTTGATCATCAAAGGAGTCTTCAATGCTCCGGATAACAACGTTGGTATCGATATGGAGACGTTGTCGATCGTCGACGATTTAGACTTGTTCTTTTCGTATCCTTGGCGTAGAATCTCGTATGGACGTCTGATAAAGGGCTTTCGAGGCCGTTGGGCAAGAAAATTTTTGGATACAACGAAAAAGAAGGAGAAGGCGGTTAGCTACACGGTCCACGACTTTCCCATTGCCATACAGGTATTTTTATTTTACCTACTCATTATTTCAATGCAAATGTATTTCGTGGTTGGTTTCGTTGTGAACTCACATTCCTTTTTTACTGTAACAGATATGGGCGTTCGAGGCGGTGCCTGAAATTGGTGATCGCTTCGGGCAGCGTCTTGGTGAACGTTCCCCACGGCTTCTCGGCTGGACATCAACAAAACAGCCGCAGCAGCGTATGTACGACGCTTTCTTCAAGAATGTACAGGTAAAAATTTATGTTACTTCTACGTTCTCATTCCTTCCATTCGTCATTGTAGCATGTGGTGATTTCGTAATGAATATGTTTATGTTGTAGCTACATATGTACGCGATGCTGTGTCCCACGAAAATCGAGCATGGGCAACTTCATATCGCAACTCTTGCGCTGTTCAATCATCATCCTGTCCCTGCGTTGGATGACCTTGCCAGGGACAGTGTTGCTCCGCAGTTCCAAGCAGAGCGTATAGGCATACCCAAAGAAGGCACCTCCGAGAATGAGACTTCTGATGAGGCCCATGATGGTGGGGGGACCAATTGCAAGGAAGAAGAGTTAGGAGTTGATGAGAGCGGAGAGGCCAAAGGTGAGGACTTGGAGGAGCATGACAGTGGGGATAGTGATGGTGATCGAGTTCGACGAAGTGGACAGACGGGGACTTTTTCCACCCCCCACATGCATAGAGCTACTTCTCCCATGCAGGCATCGTCCACCTCTCATGTCCGACCAACTGCAACGGCTGGATCAAGCCTCACAACAGATGATGTTCAGGGCATGTTGCTGGATCAAAGAATTCTGTTCGAAATGTGGCTCCGCACTGTGAAGCTTGAAATCATGCAGCACGTGTCCGATGAATTTAAAAAATTGAAGGACTTCATATCCAGCATCCGGCTCTACAACCACTGCATGTGCGACTGATGTGGACCCTGAGCCCAGACAATCAGGTCCTTCACCATATGCGTACTACAGTTCTTTATGACAACGTTCACTTTAACCCTGGTCACTGACATGTTCTGTATGACAATTGTTCATTCATTTTAGACTACGGAGGCTTTGCAGGCCACCACCCGTCGCATGACGGTATTGACGAAGACTTGGGAATTGACAGGCAAGAGGGGGACGGTATGTGCATTAATGAAGAACACATGGAGTCATGCCTGGATGAGCAGGACATGCCACTGCCCACTGGAACCGAAAGTTTGCAAGGTACGTCGGTTACTTTTGAGCAAATTGATTAATTATCATTTCGTGTGTTTCGAAAGTTTTGAAAATTGTTAAAATTCACTTTCCATTCACGTTCTGAACAGACATAGCACACATTTAGTCGTGCCCGGAGGATCACCCCGTGCCAGAGCCCTCTACAATCGAAGAAGTGCAACGTATTGCATTTTTTTCACGATTTGAACAAATATTATTTCAGGCATTCGATTACTTTACAATTGTTCATTTGTTGTAGTCGAAGGAGGCCACCACCCATCGCCTGGTAACCGTGACGAAGAGCAGGACATGCTGCCTACTGGAACCAAACATCTGCAAGGTATGTTGGTCATTTATGAGGAAAACTTGTAGATTGTTGTTTCATGTACTTGGCATAATTTGAAAATTCCTAGACTTATACACTGAAAGTATTTCATTGTTGTTTTCGACAGACATAGTACACATTAAGCCATGCCCCGACAATGACCTCGTGCTAGTGCTCCTTGGAACGGATGAAGTGCAAGGTATTGCATCATTTTTTGACAATTGAATTTATTTTTCGTTTCATTTGCTTACGTTGCAACTTTCCCAGTTCCCGCCAATGTAGCCCGATTAGGACGGGAAGTTACGACAAAGAGAAGGCAATTGGCACGACTGCGACGTCCGGCACTTGTTACCAGGACTCCTTACACGAGGGGGAGCGCAAAGCAAAAACAGAAGTAACTGTGGATAAATTGCCGAACATAGCATGACGATGGGGTTCATCATGCTTTTGCATTTTTTTGACGTAATTTAGGTGGTGAAGGATGTTTGTTAATTGGCTAGATATTGGTGCCTTTTTCATTCATTTCTGTAATTTACATATCAGTTAGGCTAGTTGGCAAGCATGGTGACACTTAGACGCATTCCTCACATTTTGCAATTCCCGTGGTGAATGTCGTGTCACCGTTTACGTTTGCTGAAATTGTTGCAGTGTTACAACTTGTATAAGTTATCCGGCTTTAGTATGTTATGTGAATCATACTTACGATACTTCGTGCCTTGATTCAATTTTTGTCAACACTCGTACATTGTATTGCGCAAAAAATTATGTATGTGTACGTTTTACGAATATCCATTTACGAGTAGATAGTGGGATTGAATGTTGTAGTGCCTTAGTAAACTGTAGATTGGATTAAGATGATGACCCATTAAAAGTGCCAAAGTCATGACTTCCATGGTACAACTAATTGACAAATGAGTTTATGTATATTCCCTTGTCCTTCGTGTGTTCTTATGTGGGTTAACATGATGAGTCTGTTTTGTGAGAAATTGTAACATTACAACCATGGGGCAACTAACAAGCTGGCAAATGAGAAGTAATTTGTTGTAAGAAACCAGATAACATGAATTTTACACATCATTGAAGTATTTTAGTCTCTGCCAATGTCATAGTAATTATGGTACAATGGGGGATAAAGGTACACTTATTATATTCAACCATTACACCAATTGCTTTTCAAATTTACTTAGAGATTGGACTTGGTGGTTGGGTAGATAATGAAGTAATTACTTCCTCCTTTCAGGATGATTATAAATATCAGGAGATCATTGTTGCTTACAAGCAATTTTGTAGCCAAGGTATTGTGCCACTTTGAACTTACCTAAAGAGCATTGTGACACTTTCAACGTAGTTGAACAGCATTGTGGTAAAAAAGAGCTACTTCTATTTATTCTTCATTTATTTTGCAGTTTACAAAATTCGAAGTTATATGATCTTTACTGCAATGCACGTTTTTATCAACTGTCGAGAATGAATAAAACATCTGTCGGGCCCGATAGTTCAACTAGGCGGGCCATTCAATTTTATAAGTTCATTGCTTTTAAAAAATTGAAAATGGTGGGATTGTCCAATACAAGTGTCTTAGTGTAACATGTTATTGTAGATATTATACGTTTCTCATTTTTTCTAAGTAACAAGTATTTCCAATACATTTATACTTACATATTGAATGCATCACAAGCATTGTCTATCAAATTACATTTCATATGTCATGAAAGCTGTTGTGAGACTTCCATTTTGAAACAGGTAGTTGATACGAGATAATGGGTTCATTTACCTCCAGCAATGAAACATTCAACTCCAATATGCATCCGTCGATACTGGGTTCATCCGCTGAATTTTCCATCCTTTTATTGTCAGATGATGAGGATGTAAGAGTTGAGCAGCATGGTGCTGAGTTCGATGAAGTGTCAAGTGCAGAATCTAAGTCACCGAATAGCGTTCTCGATCAAGTATTCGAGGTCAGGGGTTCGGTCGAGTCACCGTCCGACTCGAATGAGTGGGTGGCTCATGTTCCACCTCCAGAAGTAATTGTCATCAGCTCAGACGAGTCTGTTAGGGAAAGTGGGGGAGATTCTTAAATTGTCAAAAGCAGTGCAAGTGTGCAATAAATGGCCCTTTTGTAGGAAATTATGTTTAGTATTTTGTGGTATGGATGATTTTGGTCACGTTCTCTGGATACGTATAGAAACTGCATCTCCATAATAGGCAATGTAGTAGTGTAGGTTTTCAAGCCGCTGTTGTTCCCAACTGTCGAGAATTACAGAGACTATATGTCGTGAACGACATATGAACTGTCGGGACGTAATGTTGGTGTTTTGTTTGTTCACTATGGTCTCATGAAAATCAATTTTCCATTTCGACAAACTGTCAGTCGAAACTAATGGAACTTCTATGATCGACTAAGTTTATAGTAAGAAAAAGGTATTCATCTCGTTTGTGATAATGGAACTGTAATGATCGGTACTTTGCCTGCGAAACATAACGATCAAATTTGTATTGGCATACCATAATAACAACAGATTCATAAAATAAGTTGGGAATGTACAATGCTTATTTAAATTACGTTTTCTGGGGATTACATTTCACAATCACTTTTACACATCACGCTTGTTCAAGTGGCTTGTGATACAATATGGTTCGAACATGTGGTCCGATTATGACCAAGTCTCCCACATCGAGTGCATTTTCTCAGTTGGGTAGTGGACTCCTATCTAGCTCGCTTACGTCGCGTCGATGGTCTACCTAGAGGAAGACGTATAATCGGTGGCAAAATATGAGTGCCTAGGATTTCATTTGGAACAACCCAATCCACTTCCCGCGTAACGGGATATATGACTTCCATATAGGTACCCCTCCAATATTCCGATGTATAGTACGGAGAGCATAGATCGTATAATGACTTACCACTCAGGGTAGCACCACGAGTTGCATGAGCACATGACATATGATTTAGTTGAAACTCACGACATGTGCACGTGTTGTCGGAGAAGTCCACTATCTCCGTATCGTTGGATATTCCAACCTGGGTCAAGCTGTTTGTCAACTCATGGGCTCGAAGTCCAGTACCAACTTCAAATGTTTTTTGTAACTCGTTCTCGATCCTCGACGACAATATAGTACTGCATGTGGTTGCATTGGTTCGACGTTCGTAAAACCACTTCTGCATTGTTTTACGAATGTGCTCGACCAAACACGTGATTGGCAACGAACGAGCATGTCTCAGCATTGAGTTCAATGATTTTGCGTTATTGTTTGTCATAATATTGTATTGGTCGCCCACGAATAGTGCTCGTGATCAAAATGAAAAATCGGCTTTCTTCAAATACCTGTAACATCTTTCACTGACCCTACGAATCTGTCCCATTGGTCGTTTGAACTCTTCGACCCGATAAGTTATAGCAGCTCGTTTGAACAGGATTATTAAAAGTGCCTCTAAATTAGGTTCTTCTCCATATGCCACATACAACAACCATGGCGAGACAAAGGAAATAAGTGAGTAATAGCTCTTTCGATACTTCGTTTCCTGTCCAAAACAAATACAAGTTCATCTGAGTCGCCTATAAGATCTTTCAAGTTAGACATAAACCACATCCAAGATCGGTTAGTTTCGAAATCCACAATCCCCCACGCTAAGGGATATCTGTTTTTTGGCATCTTGGGCAGTTGCCAATAAAAGTGTACCCTTGTATGGACCTTTCAAGTGACTACCATCAACGCAAACAACGGGCCTCAAGTACTGCATGTAACCACGAATGCTTGCACCAAAAGCTAGGAAGAAGTAATGAAATCTATTTCACGAATCAAGTTCGATGTGGGTTACCATCCCCGGGATATTCTCACTTGACAGTATGAAGATAGTTTCTGAAAACTGTCCTCCGGTGTCCCATGCAGCATGTGTAAAGCGGCCACATTTCCCGTACGTGCCTTGCTGTAACTTATTTGGACACCGGGCTCACGTTCCATGTCACGTGCAATAGTGCTCGGATCATACGATCGGTTTGGATTATCCAATTTTCCCAAAATGTGCTCGACAATTACAGAACTCATCACATGTCGATGTGCATTACTGCGAAAATTGATGGAACATGTGTACACATTATTGAATTTACGGATCACAAAGATTGCAGACTGTTTCACAGTAGAAGCACGTAACATCCACTTGCAATTGCTGTCGGCGCATACAACGGTTAACATCTTCATGCTTGACCGGCTCACCCGAAATTGGAACTTGTTTTTCAAAGCAAGTGCACGAATTGTCGAGTACAACTCTTTATTGCTGAAGAACATTTCCTTTTCGGCAAGATCGGATGTAGTTACAGTTCTCATAAATTCATATCCATCCGAATCGTTGGAATGTGATAAAGAGTGCTCGTCATCGACGTCAACAGAATTAGCAGCCTCTAAACTAGGTGATGGGTTATCCAAGTTCTCATCTAATTGTGCAGTCCCGTTATCATACTCATGTGTTTCAAGTGCATTATTGTTTGAGACACTATGCATTCGATTCACCAAATCATGTTCCACGTTTTGCAGAACATCTACCGCGGCAAACGGAGGATCTTGAAAATTTGCATCCCTTCCCATGTCAACACTTGGGAGATCGGATTCCAAAACAGTAACGTAGATAGCAGTTTCTTTATGCACTGATATGTACCAATTTAAGTCTTCATTGTCGCATATTTCAGCCGGAGGTATATTCAAGTTAGGGACTTTAAACTTCAATTCAATTTGAGCGCGGGGATCAAGAGTACCAAGTTTCTCTTTCAACCTTAACATAAGCTCGGCTACGGTAATACTTGTTCACACCAGAATGGAAGTAATTTTGTCCCCTCTCCATTTTCATTCGTCATCCGCATGAACAAAATTTCCCCCATGTGACACGATGAATCTCAAATGATTATTCATATCTGAAATGTTGGGATTGCAATGGTAACAATTCAGAATCAATATGTTGGCATTTAATAGCATGAAAGTCGTACTTCATAATACGTAAATCAGTACAATAACAAAATGTCAAATCAAGGGTTTCTATCGTTTTGAAGTATCCAAATTGAAAGTAAAATTGTATAACTCAGCAGTTTGTAAATGTCAGATTTGACATCTCAAACGTTTAACCCGACGATTTGTAAATGTCAAACTCGACAGTTTAACTGTCGAGAATGTCGGGAAGCAGACGGCAGTGAATTTCTCAGGTTTCTTCAACACATCATATTAAGTGTGGTAATTATTATTCACCTACCAAATGACAAAATGAAAATGACATATTGGCATTGTCATTAAAGAGACTTTAATGGTGGTAATGGAAGAAATTGCTCAATGGTGATAATGACATTTTATTAAGGATTCAAAAAAACCAAACAAATGATGCATAATACTTTCAAATTAATTTCAAATAAATATGCCCATGTTGTATTTAATATGTACAAATACAAAGCTATAAAAGTAAAATAAAATAATTTGTAATTGCTAACTTCTCAAAGTGGATGTAGAATGCAATACAAATGTCTTTTTGATCAATGAAAATGAAGAATATGGAGAAGAGGTAGGGTTTCTTGTTTATGTTTCGTTTTCTAATTTATTTGGTAATTTTTTATTAACAAAAATTCATATTAATCAATAAAATATACATGTATCCATGTTTTGTATATATAAATTAAATGATCACATCAAATCAATGCTTTTCCTTCAAATCAAGCATTTAATGCTACTAAAAATGTGTAATTAAGGGTAATTTGGACTTTGCACTCCAAAAATGTGACATTTTTGCTCACAAAAAGTGAAAATGACAATTTTTTTTGAACTTTTATTTTTTGTGACATTTTTGTAAATTCCCCACAAAATAATTATGTCAAACAAATGTTCTTCCACATATCATGCCATTAGCATTAAAAAAATAATAATTTTAGTAAATATAAACTGTCATGATCACAAAAAAAAAACTCTTCGCACATGAGTTTAAAAAAAAAAAAACTCTCTGCACAGTGCGAAGAGATGACAAACCATGTGCGGAGTAAAAAAGAAAGAAAAAACTCTCCGCATAGTGCGGAGAGATGACAAACCATGTGCGGAGAGTTGACAAACTCTTTGTACAGTGCAAAATAAAAAAAAATCTCTCCGCACAGTGCAGAGAGATGGCATTCTGTGCAGACACTGTCCTCACAAAGTGCGAACTCTCCATATAGTGCAGAGTAAAAAAAAACTTTGCACGGTGCGGAGAGTTGGCAAACTCTCCATACAGTGCGAAGTTTAAAAAAAAACCTCTGCACAGGGACTGTCACGTGCGTTGCACGAATTTTGCATCTATTGTATTTTTTTAATGTATGAATGTTAGTTTTTTGAAAATTTTTTGAAACAATATCTAGAAATATTTCCATGATATAAGAAAATAATTGCAAATTATTTTTACAATTGCATAACAGTATTGTGTCTTCTAGAAAAAAATATACTTGTATATTTCATACTTGAATAAGAAATATACGAGATTATACAAATTATTTTGCTTATATTATTTGATAGTGTTGATATGATTGAATTGAATGTGAATATTATATTTCTAAATTTTGTGTAATTCAATATTGAAAAATTGAAGATTGAGCACCATATTCATATGCATTTATATTTTGTACTTCATATATATTAAATATTTATTTTATGCTTATGTTGAAAAAATAAAAATCTGAAATTTTTTTTGAAATTCGATTTGGTAAGTGAATGTACGGTGTTTTGCATTCTCGGTATTTGTAAGTGCAAAAATTGGTATATAAAAAGACAGTAAGCTGCAAATACGGCAGGCAGCAAATATGGTAGGCAGCATATACGTCAAGTTGCAAATATGGTAAGATGAAAATACGGTAAGTTGTTTGCAAATACGGTAGGTTGCAAATAAGGTAAGTTGCAAATACGGTAGGCAGCATATACGGTAAGGTGCAAATACGATAAGTTGTTTGCAAATATGACAGGCTACAAATACGGTAAGCTGAAAATACGGTAGGCAGCATATATGGTGAACTGTCTGCAAATACGGTAAGCTACATAAATGGATTTATAATTTGTTATAAATGTATAAAATTTATTTAATATTAAATTTCTTAAGTATTAAATATTGTAATTCAATATTGTTTCATTTTTTATAATTGTATTTCCGAAAATTAAAAAAAATTGTTATGAAATTGCTAATTTTTAAATGTGTTTTTTTGTTGGAGATAAAAATAATTTTTTTATGTTATTTGTAAAAAAAAAATTATTGTAATTTTATTAGCGTAATAAGAAGATTTATTATGTATTTATATTTTTTGCATTTTGTGATAATTTTGTTTATAGTGATTAACAAATATTCTTCCACACACGCATCATGCCAACAACATAAAAAAAAATAATAATTTTAGTATCTATAAACTCCATGAGGCAAAAAAATAAAAATAAAAATAAATCTCCGCACATGAGCCAAAAAAGACTCCGCAAAGTGCGAAGAGATGTCAAACTATCTCTCCGCATAGTGTGAAGAGAAAAACAAAAACTTTCGGGACTTTATTTGCAAGTTCCAAGAGGCATTTTCTCAAACAACTTTTAAGCAATGCATTAAACACTTTAATTCCTGGCCTACAACCCGAAAGTATAATTTCATTGAAAATTGTATCCGCTTCTAATGTCCAAGAGCTGTTATCAAGCAAGTGTAAAATATTGAATTTGGTTGGTACCCTAGTGCCTCCATTTGTGAAAGCAATGTCATGGTACTATCAATATTCCCTTCTTTGCACAACTCACATATTGTTTCATTGTATGATCACGAGAAAGTTCATTTCTAATACTGTAAATATGATTTGCATGTTCAGAAATTGAGCTTTGACTGGAATTTAAAGAAGACATAATTGATTTTGAGCCATGTTTTTCGACTTTGTTTTGTTGTATATACGAAAAATTTACAATCTTGAAATTTGACTTGTAATTAAAGAATTTGAAAACAACTCTCCACATTGTTCAGAGAGTTTTTTTTTTACTCCACACATGGTTCAACTCTTTTCGCACTGTGCAAAGAGATTTTTTTCTCTCCACACTTTTTTTTACCCCGCACATGGTTCAACTCTCTACGCACTGTACGAAAAGTTGTCATGGTGCGAACTAACTCTCTGCACTGTGCGAAGAGATTAATTGTCTCCGCATAATGCAGAGAATTTTTTTTGCTCTCCATACTGTGCGAAGAGTTTGTCAACTCTCCGCACATGGTTCAACTCTCTCCGCAATGTGCGGAGAATTTTTTTATTTTTAGTCCGCACTTGGTTCAACTCTCTCCGTACCGTGCGGAGAGTTTTTTTTTCAATTTTACAATATTGAATTATACAAAATTTAGAAATATAATCTTTACATTTAATTCAATCATATCAACACTATCAAAGAATACAAGCAAAATAGTTTATATATTTCTTATTCAAGTATGAAATATACAAGCATATTTTTTCTAAATAACATACTGCTATGCAATTGTAAAAATAATTTACAATTATTTTCTTATATCATGAAAATATTTTTAGATATTATTTCAAAAACTTTCCAAAAAAAACTAAAATTTATACACTAATAAAAATATGATAAATACAAAATTCGTACAACGCACGTGATAGCGACTAGTTTAATGTATATTCGGTGAGATGGTTGCCAAGTAATTTCTTTATTTCTCCAACCTTCTTTAACTTTGCTTGCTTAATTTCAGTCTTGCAAGTAATTTTCTCAATCTCAATCATCTTATATTATTGAATATAATACGTTGACTGTTGTTGTAGGATGAAGTATGATGTATGAAAGATGTAATGCAATTACAACTGAGCTACACTGTCAGAAAAAATTGACCTAAGCTTGATCGACCCTCACAATAGGGTATAGGGTCACTTTTTTCTTCCAATTGTTTATTCGCGCGGGACCCAATACTTGTGGGAGACAGTCAAAGCCACTATCATTCTGGCAAGGAGGCTTTTTTTCATGCAATTAAGTCTCTGTTTGTTACCCTTTAACAAATTAAATTGTTTATTACAATAACATTCTCTACCACACATTCACACAATAAAATATTCTACACAAACCAATAAAATTTCTTTAAATTTCAACTTCACATTCTCTAAAAAATATTATTCAAAACTCTATATTTTCTCTCATAAAGGGAGACAGACAGGCTCTGGTTGTTTCATAATCACAAAAACTTCATTAATAAAAATAACTTCTTCTTTTTTTTTAAAAAAAAGAATGTTTTCCTTAAAAGAATCATTAAATACCGTGCAGAATAATAATATTAGAAATCGCGCTATGATTAATTAGTTTATTTTATCTAGAAATTAACAATGAACAATCACAACCATTATCCTCGAATGCTTTTCTTGAAATACTAAACTTTGGTCACCTTGTCAGCTTAATTAAAAACGCGTGGTTCAGGTTAGAACAAATTATGGTCAAATTTATTGTTAATCCGACCAAACTTTTTAGTGTTTTTTTTTTAATCGTGTAATCTTTTGTTCCGAAAGTGTGTGCCTTCTGTATAGAGTATAGACCAAACTTTGGCTAGGCAGGATAATCTGATGGGCAGGAGTCAAGCGCAGAGTCAGAAAATGATGTTGGGATGGGGTGAAAATAAAAAAATAGAAAATGATATTGGGATGGGGTGAAAATTAAATTTTTTTAATGAACTTATGTCACAAGAATTCGAGTTTCGGAGGCTATCTTGTGACATTGACAATAAAAAGTATACGATACTCAATGAAATAAAAAAAAGTTTAGATGTCTCACATTAATATATTCCACTAAATCTTTGTATTTTTTTTACCAAATGCTTATCTTAAAAAATAGAAACTAACCGAATCATGATAGAAATAAGCAAAAATATATATTCACTAATGAAAAAAAAAAAAAAAAACTTAATAAGTACTCTTCTAATAACTTTTACAACCAATCCTTTCGAACAACTGAAACTTGATTGAACATGCAATCAATAATATTTCACTATAATTCATGTGATTTTGTCTCAAAATATTATTTGATGTTTTCATAGATCTTCTATATCACTACATTTCAAAGTGGGTGAAGAATCTCAATCAAAGTAAGAAAAATTAACTAAGCATTTCGAGGGTTAAAGATATTAAATTTAATTCACGTCCATTTTTTGCTCGATTTCAAGAATATACTCGTATGTAGATTACTTTATGAATAAATAAATTTTAACAATTTTTTTTTTAATTGTCAATATCAAATTTATAGTAAGTTATTTATTTTGATCATGATATCTATTTTATGGTAAAAATAAGTAATTTTTTTAATAAATATGAATAAATAATAAATGAAAACACATGTAGAAATAAAAAATAATGATTATTTTTAAATTTTAAAAAATATGTAGTGTCTCTAACTATTAAAATAAGTAATTTACTTTTACATCTAATCAATACAAATTATCTATAATAAAATTTACTTAATAATTATAAGTAAATTTCAGTCAAACATACATTAAATAGAATATCTAATTTGATAATAAAATATTCACATTTTATGAATTTCATGAAACGAGTAATTAATAATTAGTGTCTTTTATACAATTTAAATAATGTGGAAATTACACCATTCCCTATGATTAAAATTCCAAATTCACAAATCACACCCAATGTTTGTTTATTCCAAAATCAGATGTTTTAATTAATTAATAGATATAAAATATTAATAATAATTTTATTAAATTAAATTAATTTATAAACCAACCCTCCTTCAACCCTCTTCATTCCCCCTTCCCCGATTCTCACGTCTCTCTCTCACATCTGCCTCTCTCTTTTTGCTGTCCCCGTAGCCATCTGGCATCTGCAGTGTAGATCACGACGATGGTGGCGTCGGCGGGCGGCGATCTACGTGCAGTGGCGGGCGACTATCACGTGCGGTTGTCACGCTGCACGTATCGCAACTACAGTGGCGGCATGTGTTCGGCTAGGTGTGCGTGTGTTCGTGGGTGTGTGCGCACGGCGGTGAATGGTATTTGTGAAGCAGATCCACCCATTTGTGAATGGCGGTGGTGCGATCTCTGTGGAGGTGGTGCGACTGGTTGATTGGGCGATCTGTGGCGGTGGTGCGATCTGGTGTCCCTCCGTTGGTGCGTTCTGGCGGCGGTGGCGTGATGGGAATGGTGGTGGCTACGGGGTTGAGGTGGTAGCGGGTTTGGGAGGTTTCTGTTGGGTGGTCGCTGTGGTGTGATGGGCCTGAGAGCACCGATTTATTTGAGATGATGGAGATGGTGGCGGTGGGTGGAGTTTGTTGCTCAATCTGTGGATCTGTTGTGGAATCTGTGAATCCTGAGGTGATGATCATGGATTTGTTGTCAATCTGTGTTGTTGGTGTGTGGTGGCGACGATGGCAGCTTGAGAAGCGGTGTTCGTTGCAGCGTCGCCTTCCAATTTGTGGCCAATATTTGACTTATGTGATGTGACCAACCATTTAGTTGCCTGTGACTCCCAATTGTGGTGTTGGGGTGTGGCGGGCGACGTTGGTGGCGAGGAAAATTGTGACTTTGACCGGCAATTGTGACTTATAATTGGATATGTGACCTACAAAATTGTGACTGTGACTCCCAATTAACTAAGTTGTGATCGAAAAATTAATCGTGACCAATTAATTTAATAATTTGCAACAAGTGAATGAGTTGTGACCAATAAAAGTTTTGAACTGTGACTAATAAAAATTTGGATTCATGATCGAAAAAATTCTGTGACATATAAAATTTTCAATTTGTGACTAAGATATAAGTCACAAATATCTGTGACATATTTGGTTTGGTGGTGGTCACGTATAATTTGATTGATCGTGACCATTAAATTGGTTAACCTGTGATTAATAAACAATACGTGACCACTAAAAATAATAAATTATGACAGAGAATAGTGTGTTACCTAAAAAAAATAATATGTGACTTATAATATTTGTGATCTGTGACTTATGTGATCAACAAACAAATCGTGACCTACAAAATTTTTGAATTGTGACATTAAAAAATCTTCATTTGTGATCGAAAATTAATTTGTGATTTATAAAAGTTTTGATTTGTGACCAATAAATTGATAAGTGTGATTAAAAATTAATTCATGACTAAAATTAATAAATAATACGTGACCTGAAAATTGTGTTTGTGACCGAAAAATTAATCTGTGACCTATAAAATTTTTGATTCGTGATCGAAAAATAGTATGTGACTTATAATTTATTGAGTTGTGACCGAAAAATTAATCAGTGACTTATAAAATTTTTGATTTGTGATCGAAAAATAATATGTGACCTATAAAATTTTTAATTTGTGACTGAAAAATAAGTTGTGATCAATAATATGATAAGTCGTGACTAAAAATTAATCTGTGACTAATTATTTTTGGATTTGTGACCAATAAACAAACTGTGACTTACAAAATTTTTGAATTGTGAACGTAAAAAAATTTGTGACATAAAATTCTTGATTTGTGACCAAAAAATAATAAGTAACTAATTATATTGTTAATTTGTGACCAAATTGTATAGATCCGTGACCTAAATATATTTAATTAATAAAATAATTAATTAACTAATTAAATTATAAATAATTTTTAATAAAAATCTGATTTTAGAAATTTGAAACTTGTTTTCTTGTTTTTGAAATGTGCCATAATTAATTTCTTAGTTATGAAATTTTCCCTTAAATAATTGAACATTGGACTTGGTTGAGATTTAGACTAGAGTTGGGCTAATGCTAATATTTGAGCTAAAACTCTACACTTTCTTCTTAATTTTTTATATGGGTTAGGAAGTAGTGCTGGGCCTCCCTCCCTCCCAACCCCACTACCTCTGCCTATGGCAGAAGCAGTCGTATGATCATAGAATCAATTTTTTTTTTTGTCTCATTTAATAAATTTTTGGTTTAAACCTGGAAAAAATAGAATTTATTTATAGGAGATAAAAAGTTTCTTGAGATAAATTTTGTTCTAAATGTATCTAGTTTTGTACTTGATTTATCTTTAGGCTTAAACAAGACGAGTAGATTGATCAAGAACCACGACTACCTGGAGTGGAAGTAAGTAAACAATTTGTTGATTGCTACTCATGAAGAAAAAACAAATGTAACAAAAATTAGGAAAAAGATTAAAATATTACCTTAAATGTTGTAACTTTCAAATTAAAGATTAATATTAATTTTTCGTTTTGATTTTTAATTTTTAGTTTAATACAAAATTAAAACTAATAATATTAGAGGGCAACACACACTTTAATTGGTTTAGTTATCATTATTGTGGGGTTGAATTTTCACTATAAAAGGAGGTGATATTTCATAAATTTAAGAAAACCCACAACTTGAAACGATATTATATATACATTTTATATTCTATTACTTTGATAACTCGGTAAAAACTCATTATTATCTTCCTATGATCATGCCATAGAGGGAGAATTGATTATGAAGCAACGCGATTTTAGGATAGTGTCCTTGATGTAACTCTCTAAGACTTACTTTTTAAATCTCTTTTTCATCTTTATGTTGTGTTATTATTATTGAATTATATATATTATGTTATTATGTAAATCGATAATTTATACACAAATCACCCCCTTTTTTTCCTAACAATCTAAAGTCATGTTGGCGTGCTTGTGTGAAAGGATAATTATTGCTTATTTTTAGGTGTTTACTGAGTCTTACTTTTGTTAAATAAATTCCTAATCTTTAGGATTAATTGAGACTGTTAGTGGTCAGTTTTACTAACCACGTTAGCTGATGTTTAGCTAAACGTGAACTTTATTTCAGTTGTTCTGTTAAGTACTTTAAGGGCTATATATATAGCCAAGATCGTTCAATAAATGGGTCATTCATCCAGAATATCTTTGAGCTTTGTTGTGTTATTGTTTGCTTCATCAGAGCTTCCCAACATTCTGGTATCAGAGCCAGCACTGGCCTGAGAGACAAAAAGGCAGTAGCTTTGAGTGACCACCAAAACAGAAAGAGATGTCACATGAAGTGAAATTCGCAAGCCCGCAATTCCAATCTTCAATGGTCATTATGACCACTGGGCTATGCTGATGGAAAAAATTTTGAGATCCAAACAATATTGGGATCTTGTGGAGACAGGATGCGTGCGACCAGTAGAAACAGTGTTGACAAAGGTGTAGTAGACGAGTTATGAGGGATTGCAGCTGAAGGATTTGAGGGTCAAGAATTATCTATTCCAAGCAATAGATAGGTCAGTCATGGAGACCATCCTAAAGAAAGACACCGCGAAGGACATTTGGGATGCTATGAAAAAGAAGTACGAAGGGAACACAAGAGTGAAGAGGTCGACTCTTCAAAGTCTCCGCAGAGATTTTGAAACCCTAGAGTTGAAATCAGGTGAAACTATTACTGTTTACTTTTCTAGGGTTATGGCAGTGGCAAATAAGATGCGTGTGTATGGAGATGAGATGACTGATATAACTGTGGTTGAAAAGATTTTGAGGTCTTTGACAGATAAGTTCAATTATATTGTTTGTACCATTGAAGAGTCCAAAGATATTGATGCCATGTCTATAGATGAATTACAGTGTTTACTGATGGTTCATGAGTAGAAGTTCAATAGACACAGCAATGATGAGCAAGCTCTTAAAGTTACATATGAAGAAAGGTACAGTGGCAGAGGCCAAGGAAGAAGCGACTTCAGGGGTAGGGGAAGAGGCAGAGGTTGACAAGCTTTTACAAAAGCCACGGTGGAGAGTTTCAAATGCCATCAACTCGGGCACTTTCAATATGAATGTCCGAGTTTGAATAAGGAAGCAAACTATGTTGAGCTTGAAGAAGAGGATGAGATGTTGTTGATGTCCTATGTAGAGCTGCATGCTTGGTTTCTTGACTCGGGGTGCTCCAATCACATGTGTGGGGATCAAGCCATGTTCTCAAGGCTGGATGAGCGCTTCAAGCATTCAGTCAAGCTGGGCAACAACACCAGGATGGAGGTGACAGGAAAAGGTGATGTAAAGCTTCTAATTGATGGTGTTAACCATATTATTACTGAAGTGTACTATGTTCCTGAGTTAAAAAATAATCTCCTGAGCATATGGCAGCTTCAAGAGAAAGGCTTGGCAATTTTGATTGAGGGAGGGGTATGCAAGATCTTTCATCCCTATAAGGGCTTGATTATTCAGACTGACATGAGCACAAATAGGATGTTCATCTTGTTTGCCCAATCACAAATAACGTCTCAGCAACAACATGAAGAGTGTCTTCACACAAACTCACAGGATCTGTCTCAGCTTTGGCATCGGAGATATGGGCACTTAAGCTACAAGGGTTTGAGGACCTTGCAGAGCAAGAAAATGGTGCATGGCCTTCCTAACTTCACTGCCTCAGATGAGTTGTGCGAAGATTGCATTATTGGCAAGCATCACCGTGATACTATATCCAGGAAGAGTTATTGGAGAACAGTTCAAATATTGGGTCTCATCCATGCAGACATCTACGGTCCAATCACTCCCATGTCCAACAGTAACAGAAGGTATTTTTTGTGTTTCATAGATGACTACAGTAGAAATGATATTTTTTTTTAGTGAGAAGTCAGAAGCATTGAGTCATTTCAAGTGTTTTAAGAAAATGGTGGAGAATGAAACAGGTTTGCCGATCAAGTGTCTGCGTACGAACAGGGGAGGCGAGTTCACCTCAATTGAATTCAACAACTTCTGCATGGAGAATGGCATTAAAAGGCAGCTGACAACTGCCTACACCCCTCAACAAAATAGTGTAGCTGAACGAAAGAATAGAACTGTAATGAACATGGTTCGTGCAATGCTCTCAGAAAAGGGAATTCCAAAACCATTTTAGGCAGGGGCAGTAAATTGGAGCAATTATTTGTTGAACAGATGTCCAACCTTGGCAGTCAAAAACATCACACCCGAAGAAGCATGGAGCGGAATGAAGCCTTCAGTTGATCATTTTCGGGTTTTTGGTTGCATAGCACATGTTCATGTGCCAAAGGAACGGTGGACTAAACTTGACAATAGAAGTTCTATTTGTGTATTTTTGGGTGTTAGTGAGGAATCTAAGGGATATAGATTGTATAATCCTATTACTAAAAGGGTAGTGGTGAGTAGGGATGTGATATTTGAAGAGGATAGACAATGGAATTGGGATGAGAGTTATGAAGAACAAATTTTGGTAGATTTAGAATGGGAAGATGATGATGCAGGAGTAGGTGATAATAATGGTGAGGGAGATGAAAACACTGATGGGGTTGAAAATAATGGTAAAAATATTGGTGTGATTGGCAGTGGTGATAGAGGAAATGAATCTCCAAACAATGGGGATAGTGAAGATAGTGGAAGTAGTATTGGTAAGAGAGTGGGAAATTGTCCAGGATGGATGAGGGATTATGTTAGTGGGGAGGACCTCGGGTTATCTAAAGATGAGAGTAATATGGAACTAATGGTGTCAAGTGATCCATTGTACTATGAAGAAGCAGTGAAGAATGCAAGCTGGAGATTGGCAATGGACAATGAAATTAAGTCCATACAGAAAAACAAGACATGGACGTTGGTTACATTGCCTGTTGGAGCCAAGAAAGTTGGGGTGAAATGGATCTATAAAACCAAGTATAATGAGCATGAAGAGCTTGAGAAGCACAAAGCAAGCTTAGTGGTCAAGGGGTACACGCAGAAACATGGGATAGACTACACCGAGGTCTACGCTCCAGTGGCAAGAATGGAGATAGTAAGGATGGTGGTGGCTCTTGCAGCTCAAAAAAATTGGAAAATATTCCAGTTAGATGTAAAACAGCATTTCTCCATGGTGAACTTGATGAAGATGTGTACGTTGAGCAGCCAAAGGGTTATGAGGTCAAAGGAAGTGAGGACGAGGTCTACAAGTTACACAAGGCTCTATACGGCTTAAAGCAAGCTCCACGAGCTTGGTTCAGCCGCATCGAAACTTACTTTGTCAGTGAGGGTTTTGAAAGATGCCCAAATGAGCAGACTCTCTTCACAAAAAGTAGCAAAGAAGGTAAAATACTTATTGTAAGTATTTATATTGATGATCTAATCTATACTGGTGATGATGAAGAGATGATGAGCAGTTTCAAGTGTTCAATGATGCAAGTTTTTGAAATGACTGATCTGGGAAAAATGAAGTTCTTTCTCGGCATTAAAGTATCCCAACGGCCTGGATAGTCATGCGGTCAATAGTCCAATTGTTCCAGGTTGCAAGTTGAGCAAGGATGAAGAAGGAGTTGCAATTCATGAGTCATATTACAAGCAAATTGTAGGGAGCCTCATGTATCTCACTGCAACTCGTCCAGAGATAATGTACACTGTGAATTTGATCAGCAGGTTCATCGCTAAGCCTACAGAGATTCACTTACAAGCTGCCAAAAGGATATTAAGGTATTTGAAGGGTACTTTTGATTATGGAATTATGTACAAGAAAGGGAGTTCAGATGACTTGATTGCCTACACAGATAGTGACTATGCTGGTGACTTAGATGATCAGAAAAGCACTTTCGGTTATGTTTTTCTGTTAAGTTTTGGAGCAGTATCTTGGCTTTCAAAGAAACAGTCGACTGTTACATTGTCAACCACAGAGGCAGAGTTTGTGGCAACAGTTGGGTGTGCAAGTCAAGCAGTGTGGATGAGAAGAGTTTTGGAGCAGTTGGGACATATACAAAAGAAGGGCACCATAGTCATGTGTGACAACAGCTCCACCATCAAATTCTCTAAGAATCTTGTCATGCATGGGAGGAGCAAACATATTGATGTACGTTTCCATTTTTTGAGAGAGCTTTACGAGGATGGAACCATTGAGTTGTAACACTGTGGAACCGAGGAGCAAACTGCAGATGTTATGACAAATCTATTGACGGTTGGTACCAATACGAAAAGTTCATTGACGGTTGAAAGGCCCACTTGATTTTGAAATACTCCATTCGTCCCAATTATATATGATTGTTTCGTTTTTCACACGAATTTAGAAATTTTCTTTAGTGTCATTGAAAAATTACTTTTTACTAAGATTTTTCCTAGGTTACCCCTATATAATTTTTAGTATGTAGTAGTAAATTATTGTTGAAAGTAATAAAGAATTTGAATAATTTAATTTAAAAAAGAAGACATGATAGTTGTTCCATATTTTTAAGAAGTGAGAAATATGTATATTTGAATTATTTCGAGAAGTTGGCATATTAAGGAAGGAAAATTGCATAAGGGTATATCAGTAAAGTAATAAAAATAAAATATTTCAAATTAAGAAACATGTCTTTATATTTGGGATAAAAGAAAAATAAAATTCAGTTTATATAATTGAGATGGAATGAATAATTTTATTCATATTTAAGTCTATCCATAGCTATCGTCCGTTTCTTACAAATGACATTTTGTGACTTGACCAATGGGGCAATAAAAAAAACTATAACAATTAATCAGAATGGCAATACTCTTATAAGATCTGTCCCCTAAATTCGTTTGTAATTGCGAAGATCCTCCAGTAGAGCAGAATCGAAGCACATCAATACGTCGTCGTTTAGCTGAAACCAGTCGTTTCATCAGGTTTCGCCATGTCGATGGTGCCTTCCACCCCGACTGCCTCCGCATCATCGTCCTCCCAATATACATACGCCGCACCTACGGCCCCCGCCTCCTATTTTCCGACGCCGTTCCATCTCCAACAAGCTCCGGCGCCTGTCCCGTACATAGGCGCCACTCCTCCGCCATCTGTCCCGTCGATGGCGCTACCGGTGTATCCTGCTCCCCCTACCGTTTACACGTTGCCTCAATTCCAGCAGGTAAGTTTACTTTTATGTTGCGCTGAAATTTAGCGTTTTAATGGATATCCGGGAATTTTAGGGTTTACGTTTATTTTTGGAATTCACGGGCGGGGCTGTAATGTTTTGATTTTTTAATTTTTTATTTAGACATATGGATTAGGCTATGGTGAATGCCTTGATTACACTTATGAAGTTAAATTGAAATATGCGACCCCCCCTACCTTGTATTGGTCGCCTCAATTGCAGCAGTCAAAATTACTTGTTTTTCAAATTTGGCATTTTAATCGATATTCGGCAATTCTGGGATTTACTTTTAATTATGAAATTCATGGGCTGGGCTGTAATGTTCTAATTTTGTATTGAATTCAATGCTGGTGGCATTACCTGTAACCTGTCTGTCTCGCTCCCTGCACTCTTTACTCATTGCCTCAATATCAGCAGGCAAATTAGTTTTTATGTTTTCGGAAGTTAGCATTTTAATGGGGTATTCAGGAATTCGAGGGGTTATATTTATTTATGGAGTTCACCTGCGGGGTTGAAATGTTTTACTTTTTTGCACGCATCTAAAAAGTGTGCCTAGGCTTCACTTTGACATGAAGCTTGGCCTTGTCATCTAGTCACCTACATAGGCTTGTAAAAGCTTGAAGATTTTGTATTAGATTATGCTGAATTTTTTTATTTGTGTTTTAAATCAGATTTAAGCACTTGAGCATTGATAGTCACTACATTTTGGCACTTCTTGAGTCATTGTGTAAATTTTGTATTGAACGACTTGATTGGTTGTGTTCTTTTGATTATTTTTGCTAATGGATCTTCTACCAGATGGAAAGAAAATAAGTTCTTCAAATGCTTTCTGGGAAAAGTAAATCAATTTATACTTTTTTTTTTGTTCATCACTCTTTCTAGTTCTGATGGTGAATGTGGATATCTACAGGCTCAGCAGTTGTTTCAGAGAGATGCGCAAACCATAACTCCAGAAGCTCTTGAGAGTGTGAAAGCTGCACTTGCGAGCAGCGAGATCGAGCACAAAGCAGAGACTAAAAAGAAGGCAATTCCTCGGAAAGCTGCAGGGCAATCCTGGGAGGATCCTACTCTTGCAGAGTGGCCCGAGAGTATGTTTTTGTCTCCCTCTCCATATATTTATTCTTTTCTTTTCCCCAACTGGTAGGCAAGCTTAAACTCTGAAATATTAGCAATTCCTTGGCTATGTTGTAGGATTCATTTATTTATATCTTTATATTGTTTCTGTTGGAACGTTATGCTAGAAGCTGTTGACATGGAGATTGCTTAGGGTGATTAGAATAATTGGTTGACCTCAATTATAGATTCGGGGAATCAAGATCTGTATGCTCCGCAGTTAGGGAAAGATTCATTCTTTTGTAGGATTGCTATAATAAGGTTCAGTTCCCTTTCAGGATTGGGCCATCGCTCACCTTTCCTATAAAGAGATAAAATCATGCTATCCCTTTACCCCCCAGAATCCATGGAAAAAGATGAGGTCTATTTCCGCTCTAAAGGCCGTAATAATACATTATTTGCAATGAAACTCTAGAGAAGGTTAAAGTAAAATTATTGTTAGTCTTTAGCAGCAATTCATGTTGGACTATGGTAATTGCAAGGGTAAGAGTGGCCCTTGAGTAAAATTGGTCTTGCTCATGCTGAATCCTTGTTTTGACCATTAATCTTATTGCTCAGATGTGGGGTTAATCACGTGCTTAAGAGTTAATCTCAGTAAGATTTAGAGATGCAATGCTATGCAGGGTATGGGCATGAACTTGGTATGACAATGTTGATTTTAGTCAGATTTATAGATATATGGTTGATAGTCAGTCATTCACTTTAAAATTTTCTTGTTGAACCTATCTGTTCATGTGTACTCAACCTGTGACATGGATTTAAACTTGGTTTCAATAACTCATGGCTGCTGAATACCCCCATTCTACTGTGTATAGTTGCCAGTTCTAGTCTTTACTTATCACTTGGTTGAAACCCATGGCTGCTGAATACCCCCATTCTACTGTGTATAGTTGCCAGTTCTAGTCTTTACTTATCACTTGGTTGAAACCCATGGCTGCTGAATACCCCCATTCTACTGTGTATAGTTGC
>NW_019254664.1:213715-224683 GCF_002742605.1 Olea europaea var. sylvestris
GAGAAGCTTCAATTGCAACTATTATTTGCATAGCCGCCACACCCCTACCCACGGTATTCTTATTTGCATAGACATGATGAATAATTTCATTCTAACAAGTTAAATGTAGTCCAGACTACACATTCAAATATCCAAGTTAAGCTAAATTCTAGCATGAAAATAAGCTTAGAATAGCAAAAATTCCCTATTACAAATAAAAATAAGTCATTAAATGGCACAAATCAAATCGAGAGACTAATAAGAACTGAAGATATCATAAAATCTAAAACCACAAATAGGTCTCAACAAAAGCATAACATTGTGACCAAACCTACATTCCACAATAGCTAAAAGTAACCGTAAGTTTCAGTTAGAAAAGAAAAGCTTAACTAAAATTGCTGCTTCAAAAAGTCAGATTCTGAGTCAGCTTTCTCCAGCCTGAACCTTCAAGTACCTGCAAAAAATGTAGAATTATACAAGATAATAACAACAGAAATGATAATTCCTCCATGTGAGTCAAACTTCATTCAATATTAGAGGTCAGTAAGAACTTGCAATTCATACGAAACTCAATGGCATGATATATAATCTTGCTAAAGTTTCTATCCATCAAGTATCTCAAAGCAGCTCGTGTTATGAGCTGAAACCCACCCAAATCTCCTGCTACCTAATAAAAGGTCAAGCAACCTTCTGCCTGGTACGGCAGAAGTCAATGCCAAAGACTAAAGGATGCCAGCTCTGCCAGAAGTACAAAGGTAGATTTGTTTATTTTCATGCTTAGATGTCTGTCACTTGTGCAGTGTTCGAGTCCGAGGTGTGAACCTTTCCTCTCCTCCAGTAATCTCCCAGAAGGGTTGGGGAAAATGGCAATTACCTTAAAACTACTGGGTTCTTGAAGTAAGGAGTTAAGGAGCTAATGCCTTATTAATTAAAGTAAGATGTTGACTGAGCTAAACATATCTACACTTTATAGTTTTATTGATCTCCATTAGAGGAGATAATTGCTGTGGTATTCTTTCAGGCAGAGAGGTAAGTTTAGTTGAACACAAAACAACTTGGTCTTTAAGCAATCAAAGAAACCTAGGTGATGGAACCAAACTTATCGATCAGGTCATATCATTCTCTCTATATTGACAAGAAGAAATTAACCAAATTCCAAATCGTTTTAAACAAAATGGAATTTTGACACTCTAGCACAACCGTAAATGGCAAGGACAAAGGAGTTAATCGTTTCTTCTTAACGAAACAACAGCAAATCTAAGGAGAAACGTTGAATACCTGTACACCGTTGAACTGTCAGCAAAAAACAACTAATTCATATAGAACATGCTGCAATAGCTGAGCCTCGTTAAGAATGAAGGAAAAGTTCTGCACAAGTGTGTGTAGAGGAAGGATCTTGCATGTCAATCACAGCATCACTCTCACTGTACACGGCATTTCTTTCACCCTCTGCTAAACTAACATTGTTGTCAGAACAAGCTTCGATGGGCTCTGCTATACAAATGATCTTTCCAAACAACTGGATTGAAGAAACAGATCCCCGTTTTCCAACTAACTCAGTGCAAGAAAAGTGCACACTGCTCTGACTATCAGGTGATAAATTGTCCACACGTGAACTCCCGATATTTAGTTCTGTGGAGATTTTCAGCTCTGGTTGTGTTCCATTCTTCATGAAATTAGAGATTATTGGATGGGAATAATCACTGTGGGAGTTGGATGGAGTGGATACACAAAACTGATCTAGCCTGGCTCCCTGCATGCCAGCAGGAAATGAATTATAATTGAACATTGATGAGTTCAAATGTCCAATCATCAAGTCGGTTGACTCTGTAGTAGGGATGAAGAGCTCTCCCTCTCCATCAGGTAGCTTCCCTGGAGATTGCCCGACTTTGAATTTTTTCAGAGGAGGAAGTGCTGAATGAATCTGTGGCGCGGGCAGAACATATTCAACTTGCCAAGGGCTTACTGTCTTCGCATTCTGCAGAACTTCATGTTCATCCCACATCACCTACAACAGGAAAACTAGATCTTCAGGCAAAGTTAAAAAGGAAGCAGGGAATACAACTGTGTGATATCACATTCAGTATTTATGGGCATACAAGTAAAACTTGATGAGGAGCAAATACACAATGTTTCTGCTAATTTTATGCCACAAAAAGAGCAATCCCATTAAAATTTTTGGCAACATCTTCACCAAAGGCCTCTAAATCCGAGGACCTTGAAGAAACCAGAATCCTTAGAAACTCAATTGTCAAAGGTGATGTAATCATTATCTATTAGTAAAAGAAACACCATCCCCAGTGACCACATGTAAAATTTTTAGTACTTCGTGACCTCCATGACTGATCTATGAATTACCAACTTACATACCATTATTGATCTGCAAAAATTACCAAGAAAATAGATGCCAATGTTATTCGCCTATTTATTTTTTTTTAAAAAAAAACCCCTTTCGTGAATATGAAATGACCACTTCAAACCTCAACAAAAACCAACGAAGACATTGTTTACAATAGTATAGCATGATAGCATCTGGTCGAATCAAGCACAGACCATTACCAATATATTTGTTCTCCATATTATAGCACCTGACCAAATCATACAAAACTACCACTTGAACTACGATAAAACAAAGAATGAAATGCTTAGAGATTATACAGCATCCAAACAAATTAAGCATACAGGCTCACCACTTGATCTCCCATAAAATACACACTGGTATTTGTCACCAGAGGTAAAAAATCTAGCATCAGACTGGGTTAAGCATGCCACGCAACATTATCATTAAAAATTCGAGATAACCAACTCCAATCAACATGGAAATAGATCAGTATCATAATAACTCAATGTCCAGTCCAGTATAATATTACCATGTGTGTCAATAATCCAATCTTCCTTTCAGGAAGGGAAAATTAGATAAATCCTAATGATTGCAGCTTTCTCCAAGAAGGGACGTCCTATAATCCCTCCAAGAACAAAGAACAAGAAAGGACATTGAAGAGAAAGTGTCTGCTTCGGAGGCAACAATGTGAGCCTTATCATAGGGATCGCAGAAGTGAATTTAAATGAATGGGCAAATCTCAGCTTTAAAGCTTTAGGTTCCTCAGCTTGCTGAGTTAGTAGGCTTTATAATAGTTCTTCTCATCGGATTCCAGATCCAATTGCATGTTATAGCATCTGACCAAATCAAACATACTAAATTACCAATTGAACTACAATGAAATTCTTCGCCATTACACAACATCCAATCAAATCCAGTGTACAGAAAGGCCACTGGATCTCCCATAAAACAATTTCTTCAGTAGAGGTCCAAAATCTAGCAACAGAACAGGTTAAGTATGCAATACAATATTATCATAACAAATTCAAGAAAACCGACTCCAGTCAACAAGGAAATGGAACAAGAAAACAACAATTTAGCCGCTGTTTGGGCTCCATTTTATTCAAAATGCTTTTTTCTCTCTTGCCTTTTCAACTACACATTCTCTAATAAAATAATATTACACATAGATCTAAAACTTTTTCTTCTTTTTTTAACCACACATTCTTACATTTCCCCCCAAAATTTGATTTTAATGGAGCCAAACAAGGGCTTAATGTCCAGTCTAGTACTTTATCGCATAGCTGTCCCAAACAATCAAATCGTACTCAAGACAGCTCCGTACCCACAAAACAAATCATCTTATAAACAAATAATGATCATTCACCGATGACATACAAATAAACATTCAGCAAGGATCCGCAAATAAGTACATATATACCTCATGTGCATTCCATACAACATTATCATTACATGTTTGAGAAACACTACTCAACGTGGCAATGAAACTACCTAATAATTCAATTTCTGATTCTTATGCTAACGGAAAGCTATCCCATCAATCCAATAATACTTGAGACAATTTCTAGATACAATTACCCAAAATATATCATCTTCTAAACACGAAACTCATTCGAAAATGACAAAAAACTTAATAAGTATATATACCTCAAGCATGCGCCACGGAGAAGCAGCCGACGGCACCCCAATGGAGGAAGTCGTTGACGAAACAGTGCCCTGGAACCAAGAGGTGCGCGAGGAATCTTCCGTCTCCACAGCCATCTTAACGCGCATTCCTGCGCTCCAGCAGAACCTAAGCGAATCCTCGACTTTCTCCGCGCTCACTACAAAATCTGGAACCCCCGTTCTCGGATAATAGAGCACCTCAAACGCCCTCCCCTTCTCTGCCGTCTCAATTGCCTCTATTACCTCTCTCTCCTTCCCATCACCACCATTACCATTATTGCAGTACTCACTTTTCACTGTCGAGTTTTCCACAGCAACTGGACAATTCCAAGTGCTAGCAATCCCCCGAACCGCACGCCTAATCCCGACAAACAATTCGCCAGTCGATTTTTTCCTCATAAAAACCACTGAATCTCCAGAAACGAGCCGCTTGCTGTTCACGAACCGGCTCCAGCCGGTGGTGAGCAAATGGCGGCGCGGTGTGCCTCGATAAATGTGCCGAAACTCCCATGCATTATTCTGACTGTCATTGATAATAAGAGTCTGAACCGGCGGGTCAGCCGAGAAATCGAGCCGGGGGAAAATCAAGTCGGCGCAGAATCTCGGAACGGAGAATCCCCCGCCGTTATTTGCATCTGAAGGCGTCAGAATCTTAGCAAACGAAACGACGTCGCTCTCATCCATATCCCTTTTCTCTGCATTCTCCGTTATGATGTGCAGCTCACGTGACTGGAGGGGAAGGAGACGGATTTTGGCGAATGGTTGGTCAGAAGAAGGGTCGGATAGGAAGGACACGTCGAGGACTTGGCAGGAAACCAAAGGGGTTTTGAGCAAAATGTTGTAATTTTTGATCGAGGAGAAGTGTTCCAGGTGGCCTTGAGGAAAGTAGTACACACGGGAATTGACAGCGGGGATATGGACAGCGGCGCCGGCGGTGGCGCGCCAGATCGCAGGGTCCATTTGGGTGGAGGAGGCCGACATTGCTGGTGATGGAGTGTTCTGTAATATGTATGGGTTTGGGATTGGGGTTATATATAAGTGGGTGGGGTGGGGTGGGTTGAGGTAGCGTAGGGTAGGGTAAGGGGTTAGTGGCGTCTCTGTGTGGGAGTGCTGAACCAAGGAAGGTTGGGGCCCAGGGGTTTCGTAGGGTAACAAACATGCCCTTGATTTTTAAGAATATTACGGAAATGCGTGAGTGACCGTCATAACTACTTTGTAGTTGCTAGAAGAACAAAATTCTCCACGCGCCTGTAATCGATTGAATTACACATCATGGGTAGGATACTGCTGTTTATTTTTATTTTGAGACAAAGTAAATATTTCTTTTATTTGGTAATTTATCTTTTATTATTTTGTAGTAGTGTTAATGCTCATTTAAATATCATACAAACTTCATCGTTGATTTGAGATTTAAATTTAAAAATTTATGTAGAAATAGAAGCTCAATCTTGATTGAGTTATTTCCTTAAAAAAAAATGTCACAAATAAATGCTACCATCGACTTAAATGAAAATGTGTACTTGGAATCATTGTTACCTTGAAAATTTTCATTGAAAAGACATGAAAGAAGACCAAGACCAAGTGTACATTTACATCTAAACTGATATTTAAATATAACTTTTATGAGAAGAATATCACACGAGATAGATTGATAGTCAGACAAAAAGGTGGTCCAGTCAGTTTTTCATTATTCACTTCGCACTCGCAATTGAAGAACGAAGAAGATTTCCCAGAAGTAGCAATGATAACCGTTGGCAGTTATTTCTCGTGTTAATTTCGTTAAGTTCATTAATATTGTTAAGTTCATTAATATTCATGTTGTGACATTCTTAAAAGTTATATTCGTCAGTATTGTTAGTATTGTTAAGTACATTAATGCTTAGGTTATGATGATCTTTAAAACTTTCGTCTACATGCTAAAAGTTAGATTGTTATTTTTTGTACCAAATAATGAGCAAAGGTTAACGTACTTTGTTTCATTATGTCTTTTAAGGAATAATTAATATTTTAAACTTAAAAAATTACTAATTGTGAATATTTGACTTGACGAGAAAAATTATAAAATGATCTTAAAACATATTCAGTTATATATATATATATATATATATATAAAATAAATTTAAACCTGCAAAATAATATCGGAATGGACTAATTCACCCATAATTGGTTTTTAATTATTTAATTAAATTATATTTCTAGTTCTATTCGTGTGCCAATTTTAAATATTGTTCCATAGTAATACTTAAAAACTTACTATTTAAAAAAAAACATTAAACAACATCATCTTTAATGAGATTGAAAATATTGTCGTATATTGAATAATGTGATACTGATTCACAAATACTAATACTATTATTCAAGTAATGTGCAAGTCGTCACAAATATTGAATTGATATTTATATTTTTAATAAATATTCGAAAATTAAAAATCAACTTTGCCCGCGCGTGTGTTTCACCACAATTAAAACGTGGAAGTTGAACATGTCAGTTCAAATGACTATTATACCCTAACCCACAAAACTATATGACTCTCACGTCACGTTCGTTGTACTTTATCCCAGGAGGAGATATTTACACGTCGAAGAAGTCGGGATTTAAAGGGAATTTTGTTAAATCAGGGGTATATTTGGGAATCCGCATAAAGTGTCGTGTTAAGAGAGGAAATTCTGACTTCGGTCTGTAAAAGTTTCCGCTGGCGAATACAACTCTGTGTACGTGGCACTTTGAAAGTCAAAGTGCACGGAATTTCTGTGCACTTTTTGGGTGCAATTAGTAGTTGTACCTCGTGATTTTCTGATTTTAAAAAGGTTTGTTTGAATGTTGGTTTGTTTTGAACTTGACCTACCCTAATAGCAACCCTAGCACATGATTTTTGTGCATTTTGGTAATTTCATTTTCTAAATTTTTGTGCACAAAGGTAACAAATTGCAATTTTATTCAGATCAATCTTGCGTAGTTCATAGTTGATAGAAGTCTTATTGTTTTAATCTTCATAATTTAAGTTGTTGCACATTTACACGCACAAACACAATCAACCACGGAATTTACAAATTGATTGACAGTTTATTCGAAATTCCACAATCAAAAGTAAATTTTTAAGTACTTATAAGTAAGGAATCCCAAGAAATATGATTAAAAAATAAATATAAAGTTGTAGGTACTAAAAAATGTGATTAAACCTTAAAAATGATGATAGTATTTCGTGTTAAACACCGTTATAATTTTCTCCGTGTTGTAATATTTACACTCATTGTCAGTAAAATATAATTTATAGTTAATATAGTCTAGAGTAAAATTAGAAAAAATTAACATTTCATAAATACCATAAAATCGAAGTTTATCAAGAACACCGTCTAAAATTTCCCAATAAAAAAAAATAATATATATATATATATATATATATATATATATATATATAGTTTCACTAATACCATGAGATAGGGAGACAATAAAAACAAATATGCAAAGAGACAAACTAGCACAATTCTACCAAATACAGAGGATGATGGAAAACAGGTGGGAGTTACAGTGGTTGCACAAATCAGAGGGTCGGGGACTCTTTGGAGTGGCAAGATGATCAGACGTACATTGGCTGAGGTGGTGTGGCAGCAGTGACTGGAGGAGCAGGGCAATGCTAGTTACCACGATACTTCACTGTGGGATGGGAGAATGGTGTTATCATGGTGCTGGAGACGAAGATTGTGGTGGAAGTAGGGGAAGGAGGTGACTCTGGTGGTTCAAGCGGTGGCAGGACACCACCACGATACTTGACTGTGGGATGGAAGAATGGTGTGGTCATGGTGCTGGAGACGAAGATAGTGGTGACAGTGGTGGAAGGATGGGATAGGGTGGTGTTGCAGAGGGGAAGGGGGTGACTGGTGGTTCAAACGGTGGCAGGACACCGCCACGATACTTGAACTGGGATCGTAAAATGGTGTGGTCATGGTGCTGGAGACGAAGATGGTGGTGGAAGGAGGGGATAGGGTGGTGCTGCAGGGGGGAAGGAGTCGACTCTGGTGGTTCAAACGGTACTTCACTGTGGGATGGGAGAATGGTGTGGTCATGGTGTTGGAGACAAAGGTGGTGGTGACAGTGGTGGATGGATGAATTGGATGGTGCCGCATAGGGGAAGAAGGTGACTGTGGTGGTTCAAGCGGTGGCAGGAACCACTGTAGTGAATCTAGAACCAGAATAGCATTAGGGAAACACCAAACATAATTACACAAACACGACCGTGGAACACTTGCAGCAATGACTCGAAGAAAACCGAATACAAACATAGAAAGGCTCACAATGACATCAAATGTGTGAATCCTCGGTGGTAATTGTTAACAGGTCCCTGTTACCCAAAAATTAAATAAATAAATTGAACCAAATCCATAGAATGATACTTCACCAGACACACAGCAATTTTCAACCACCAACTCACAAATCTGATTTACTCGTGCAAGCATAAGATATCAAGAACATAAATATTTCAGAACACAAAATAGGAACTAAACGCCAACATTGTGAATCTAAATAGTAAAGTATCAAGTTCCACACACATACTGCTTAAACTGTGAAATTCGACTCAAAACAAATATCTTAAAACTTCTAGATGCATATAGGTCTCTTTTCAGAAAGTAAAATCATAAAGATCCAAATCACCAAACAACAGGGGGGCATATGTGGAGTTCCTAAAATGCACTTGATGGAACGAAGGGACTCAGTCTTCTATCTGATCAGCAAAGTCGAACTCTTGACATTGCCTCCTCTCCCAACACTTGAAGGGGATTATGCTATTCTGTCCTTTTCCAGGTAGTTTATCCACTAGTACTGCACAATTATCGAATGAAGGGAAGAGAACAAAAGTGAGCACATTAACTTTACTGCCAAATCGTATCAACCATGTTTGACCGAGCTTGAAAAGTTTACTTGCAAGGAAAGGATTAAGTTTTAAAAAAAGTGTTATTGACTTGCAAGGAAAGGATTAAGTTTTAAAAGAAGTGTTATTGTATGGATCACAATTAGAAACTAGTAATTACTTAAAAAATAAATAAAAACAAAATAAAATAAAATAAAAATTTTTAACTTATAAGTAAGAAAAAGTAAATTATCCAAACATGTTTGGAAGAAAAAGTTGCTTAGAAGTAACTTTAACCTATTTTTGGCTCAGCTAAACGCACGAGAAAGAGACACGAAGATATCAAAACTAAAAGTAACTGTGCAAACGCTGGAAATTTGAAATTTCCCTCATGCTACTAACCTCAGCAGCAGTTGAATTCTTTTCAGCACTAAATGAGCGGTTAAGTCAAGGGCGAGCCCTCGTGCACCGGTGCAAGTTTCCCACTCAACCACTGCACCGGAGTTTGAAAGGTTGGCTGATTGCTATTCAGAATCGTCATAAACCTCTCCATCATCAGAAAGCTCATCAAAAGCTCGGACATCCACCTGGTAACGGAGGATTCCTCCAATTCCTCCAAAACCTCTGCAAAACTGAGATCCCTCTTGCGATTTGTTGGTGACAAATTCAAGGGTACAACCAAACTGTCTGTACTGCTCAGCAAACCACTCAAGCAATGGCTTCTTATCCTGAACCTCCAATTCTGCAGTTGTGTTCAGATCCCGGAAATTATTCTGATCAGCCTCCTGCTCCTTGTTCAAGTGTTTAATGATAATTTCTCCAGTAGAGCTATTCTTAAGCTCATACCTAACTATATCCAGATTTTCCCACACGATGAGGGTATCAATAGCACCCATTTCCAGAACTTTCAATGTGTCATCAACACCAAAAACATACTTGCCCGTATCCTGGCTGATTTCCTCAAAGTACTTGCCTATTAAGCGCTTCTCTTGTATAAATTTCACATTGGATAATATCTCAGCAGACAGTTCAATTGCCTGGTTGAAGCCACTTTCCCCTCCATATGAAACATCAACTACATTCAAAATCTTCGCCTGAAGACGAGGATCAAACATATCAGACTGACCAAGCTCAGTCTTGAAGTCAGCTGATCCAGCAAGTATGAGTCCTGACACATTGGGCTGGCTGGTGACTGGATTGATGAAATATTGAGTAGCAAGCTCTGCAGTCTTCCTTACATAGTTGTGGCGTTTTTCCATTCGCAGACGTGCAAACCTCAAAGCTGACTGCCCTCCTCTTCCATGTTTCTTAGGAAGGTCGACAGAGAATTTGTGAAGAACCTCCCTTGTGTTGCCACTCAATATCCCAAAAAGGGTCCCGTTTCCATCCATAACAATAAAACCAAACTTGTCATCAGATTCTAAAAGTTCATTCAGTGCTTCTGTGTGAAACTTGTTGTCACAGAGATATAGGGATGCATTTATGGGCTTAAAAGGTTCGAAGTCAATTGTGACTTTCTTTTCCTTCCCATCTTCAGTTATAATGGTTCCAATGTAAAACACAAGCCCATTTGGAGGAACCTTGTTGTACAATTTCAGTCTCTGCTGAGCAGATGTAATTGCACCTAAAACCGATTGACGATTCACTCTGCTTTTGATGTTAGATGCAGTCCCATATTCATCTCCAAGCATCTTCGCAACACGAGGTATTTGATCACGTGGAGGCATGATAAGAGAAATCATACTGGTACCATTGCCTCGAGCAGCTTCCAATGACTTAATGAGCTTCTTGATCTTCCATATCTCAATGTTCTTATCAGTTTCATGACCATCTGCCATCTTTTTGAGCTAGAGAAAGGAATGAGAACATGCATGTGAAAATACAATCAAATATAAACAAACATTAGACATAGATTGGGGAATGACGTGGCAAAGTAACAACTAACAAGAAGCTGAAATGGGAAACAACAAAACCATTGTAAAACAGAACAGTTGCCAGTAAGATACCAAGCGAAAAGGACAGAGATGTATATAACCGATCCTTTTTCAAATATAAGAAGATATATATTGACGAATGAATCAGAGGCTCATCACCATAATAATCTTGAACTACAGGAAATTCATCCCACCTATATTCC
>NW_019254664.1:224723-231737 GCF_002742605.1 Olea europaea var. sylvestris
CCAAAAAAAAAAAATAAAATAAAATAAAAAACCAAAATACACAAAATGAAGTAAAATAGAAGGGAAGGTGAGGGAAAAAAAATACTACCCTACTGTGAAGGGGACAGAGATATATATAACCGATCAAGTCAAATAACTTGAGCCATTAAAGACAAACATTGGCAATGACTTTTCCCGTCGCAAAAGATTTCAGTCATATCCCTTGGACATCATGATAATGAGGATTGAGTTAATTAATAGAGCCATCCAAGTGGTGCATTTTGAATTTCCAATAAAAGCCTCATCAGAACTCAGAATTCTCAAACTCAGAGAATCCATGAGAAGTCATGAGATGCAATGCACGACATAATTATGTGAAGATTCGAAGATAAAAACACAACAGATATTACGCCATGACACAAATGTACTATAAAAAGTACACAATCTAGAAGACGAGAGTGAATTCAATTGTGATAGAAATGCTTAAAGTTTTTACTGTTAAGACTCAAAGCAAGAAATTAAAGGAACTTTTTCATATATCAATGTTTTAAATTTTAACAATGCACATGTAGATAGGTAAAAGGTTGTATTCATGAACTAATTCATCTCCATATATCTGAGGCAATATTCTGTTTTAAGCCTTATTAGACTAATATCCTGTTGTTAGCCCTTATATCCTATTTTGAGCCCTTATTTGACTAACCATCCAGTTTGAACACCATTTCAAAAAAAAAATTCTCAACGCTAATTGACTACTTGTCTAGAGAGTGTTTGGTAGGGATTAAAATTAGATTTTTTAGTAAATTGTGATATGATAGAAGTTTTTGAAATGCGTAGTTGAAAAGTTGTGGGACCCATGAAAAATGTGGTTAATATTGATTGTTTGACTTTGACTTCGATTAAAATCATATTTTAATCTATACCAAACATGTTCCTAGAAACCTAAAAACAATAGAAATCTCACAGACAATAAGTGCTTGTGTGAAAGTGAATTTTTGAAAATCACTTTTCTCCATGCTCAATCACAACTATCCAAAAGAAATCATTTTCACATTTTTCCATAACTTTTCCCTACTATTTAACACTACAATCTCCGAAAAAATCACTCATAAAAAAATCACTTCCATTCAAGCACGAAATAATACAAGACTAGCATGACAAACAATACCATGATATTTGGGAAGACCACCAAAACTAACAAATGAGAAAACACAACCCTTGTTTGATAGTCATTACTGAAAACTCCTTTTTCTACATACTCATTTCCAACCAAACATTCACACATTAAAAAATCTACTTTTTAAGTTCTAAAAATCACTATTCAAAACATTGTTTTTCCAAATAATGGCCATCAAACAGGGCGTAATTATCATTGACAAAATCAACACAGATAACTCTAGTAAATTCTCAACAAATAGAATCATGAAATTTTGCTTTCCAATCATCATTGAAACGGATATCTACAGCCACCAAATTCACTCAACGTCCACAAGCAAGAACAACATTCACACGAATCCACATTTAAACATCGCCTCATGGCAAAAGATTCAGTACATCCATCATTTTTATTTCCTGGGCTATGCTTTAGAATCAAAACATCTAAAGAAATTTTAGGAAAAAACTCAGCTCCGCTTAAATTAGGAAACCCTTAAATTTTCCAAGTTTATTCTTTTCATAAAAAGAAGAATAGTTTCTTTTTTGATGATCTGCTACAGTTTGGTTTCATCACGCCTTACAAATTTCCCAACAGATTATATTAACTATTAAGCTATGAAACACCCAAATAGTTTGTTGCTCCCATTCTCGATACATAACCCAATAGAAAACAATTATATGTGCACGTGTTAAAAAAAACAATTAAAAGAAAATCATTTCATAGAAAATTCATCAAGCACGTGCATCATATATATATATAAAATCAAAATCCCAACAATAGTTTCTAAAATTTTAATCCATCGCTAATCAAACAATATCAGAAGGAATCGATAAACAATTACTAAATCAAATAAATAAATTACAGACAACACATCGTGTACAAGCCGAAAATCAGTAAAACCCAGTACGGAAGAAATAATAAAATAAAATAGAAACAGCAATCTAGAAAATCAAATTACAAAAATAAAAAGAAAAAAGAATTAAACCATTTATGATTAAAGAATTTTAAGAGGAACAGAGAAATACCTTGATAGGGCGAAACAGTCGAATAATATAAAGCGTAAACTGTAAGCACACAGAGTTAGAGAGAGAATAGACGAGAATTTCAATCTAATCTATTGCCACAATCTTCATTTTAATTTATAAATGAAATTCAACAGTTGTCGGTTTATAATTTTTCTTAAAAGCATGCTGACCATACATATTTTTCTTTGTCTTTTATAAGGAAAGAAAATAATTTGATTAACCTCACCTTTAGAGAAAAAAAAAATAAATAAATAAAATTATTGACATAGATTGAAATCAAATTGTTAGTAGATTTTCATAAAATTGTTCTATTTCTCGTTCATAAAATTGCTAAAAGATCACGCAATTTAGGGTGTGTTTGAGCCCTTTAATTTTGAAAGACGTATTATGGAATAATAGATTGATAAAGAATGTATGGTTAAAAAAGAATGAAATTTTTTTGATTTGCGTATAATATTATTTCAATGAAGAATGTGAGATTGAAAATGAGTATTATAGAAAAAATAATGTGATAGAATATAAAATAATAGGTGACAAACATGGGCTTAATCTTCTTAATTTTTACCGTAAAACGTAACATTTGCTCATATTATCATTATGGCTGACTTGTTAAAAGTGAATAGGTCATCGAAGCGGACTTGTTAAACCATAGCTTGATTTGAAGCGAACATATCTATGAGTCTTAAAGCATCTCTAATCGTAGTATAAAATAGAATTAAATTATAATTTAAATTTTTAAAGTAGTCGAAAATCTGACCAACTTTGCTTGAATTTAGATCTATCGAGATGTAAGAATAATTTTGAATATATTAATTAACACTCAATTTTACACCAAGATTGAAGATACTATTATCTTTAAAATGTAAAATAAAGTAAATCAAACCAAAATATTAATGTTGCCCTTCTTCAAGAGGACTGTTCCTCTGCATTAATACAGAGTTCAAACGCCATTAGAATAGAAAATTTGCTAAATGCAAAATTACAAAGAAAGAACATATATATTACAAGTTTGAACACTTGAAAAAGGAAAAAGAAAAAGAGAAAATGTCATGCCTAAACCTCTAATTACGATTGTGTTTTACTTTCTCGTGCTATATTAAATTTATATATGCTATGTTGTATGATAATTTAAAGCATTTTCAAAAGACTATCTATTTTTAAAGGTAATTAGAAAAAAAATTCCTATCGTTTGTATTCATTGCGAAAATGGTTCCTATCGTTTTGAACCTGTTATTTACACCTTCATTTCAAACTTTTCTTGTAGAATTGATCATTTCCGTCATATTTCGTTAAATCTATCTGTTAAATATGTGTAATTTGATGTACAAGGTCCCCATTATTTGCTATAATTACGCAAATAGTCCATATCATTTCAATTTTGACATTTGAATATTCAAATCGACATTACTTTGCTTAAAAGGTCATTGCGGCCATTTTTTCCATTATAACATTATGAAATGACTAATTTTTCATCATATTTAAATAACCAAATAGAAATAATATAATCAAATTGTATCTAAAGTTTCTAAAGTTTTTTAAAAAGTACAAACGAGTCTCAGAAAAATAATTAAAACATTCTAATAAACAAAAACATTTCATCTTCTCAATTAACCTACATACTCTACGCTCATCCCCTACACTCCACCACCACCACGACAAAATTAATTAAAGAGATAATTAGTAGTATAATAAAAGTTAAAAAATTTAAAAAAGGAAAAAAATTTATAAAAACAAAATGGTGTTTATTCCTCGTCAAATAGTTTTTTAAACTTTTAATTCTCTTTTTAATTATTTTGGTGGTGGAGGATAGGCGTACGGGTAGGGACAGGTGGGTTATTTGGGAATATAAAATAATTTTTTATTAGAATGTTTTAAGTTTTTATATGTGAGATTTGTTTTTAACTTTTAAAAAATATTAGAAACTCTAGATACAATTTTTTTTTATATTATTTCTTTTTTAGATTTATTTACTTAAAATGATGATAAATTAATCATTTCATGATGTTATTATAGAAAAAATGGACGCAACGACCTTTTAAGCAAAGAAATGTCGATCTGAATATCCAATTGTCAAAATTGAAATGATATGGACTATTTGTGCAATTACAACAAACAGTAGGGACCTTTTACATTAAATTACATATATTTAACGGAATGACTTAACGGAATATGACAAAAATGACCAATTCTGCACGAAAGGTTTGAAATGAGGGTGTAAATAGCAAATTCAAAACGATAGGGACCATTTTTCGTAATGAGTACAAATGATATGAATATGTCAAAATTGAAATGATATGGACTATTTGTGCAATTACAACAAACAGTAGGGACCTTTTACATTAAATTACATATATTTAACGGAATGACTTAACGGAATATGACAAAAATGACCAATTCTGCACGAAAGGTTTGAAATGAGGGTGTAAATAGCAAATTCAAAACGATAGGGACCATTTTTCGTAATGAGTACAAATGATATGGATGTTTTTTTGCTAATTATCCTATTTTTAAAGAACATATTCTATTATTTAAAGAGCATCTATAAATTTAAAGAGTTAAAATTTTAAAATACTTCAATAAGTTCTTTATATTTAACAGTTAATTTTATTACTTTCAAAAAATATTTATTATTTTTCTTTATCTTTTATTTTAATTAGCTTTTCTTGAGATTATTTTATTATTTTCCTACATTAAAAATTGAAACACTTTAAATGCATTTAATTATAGAAATCGAGTTTGGAGAGCCAAACCTTTAAAGAGTATCTTGAAATATGATTTCAACGGTTGACTCATTAAAATAGAGAGTATCTCATGTTTAAAGAGTTTTTTAGATATAGTCTATTTAGAAAGCAGGACAATAATTAATAAAAAAAAATGAAAATTCAAAATTGTATAAATGTTCATGTGTAAATTATAATAAATAAATAAATAAAGAATTTGAATATTGCTTAGATTCGATGATTAATTCTTAAATTGAATCTTAATCACTACCTTTTTAACTTGTAATCCAAGAATTTGATGATTCAATATTCAAGCCTTCTATTGATGATTCAATATTCAAGCCTTCTATGGAAATTTTCAAAAGCAAGACTACAGTGGTATGTGGTTATCTTATTCGAATTAAATCAAGAAATCAATTTTGAACTCGACAAATGATAAAAAGAAGAAAACATTTTTTTCTCTCTCTTTTCACTCTCTAAATTCAAACTTTGTGAAAGATTTTTTGTTGTTGTTGTTGTTGTTGTTGTTGTTCTTCTTCTTCTTATTATTATTATTATTATTATTATTATTATTTTATCTTTTTGTTCTATCCAATCTCTATTTTTATAGATATAAAGGAGTTAGAATTCATGTGCAATAAGAACTCCAAAAGAAGTCCAAGAATTCCGATTGAAATCAAAATGGGAGTTTCAATTGAAGTTCAATCAGTACGTAACTTATTTAATTGCGGAGTATAGCACTAAAACTTCAATTACAAATATAATTAAGTTTAAAACCTTCATAACATTTACAATTGAGTTGAAAATTTTACAGTAATGCTAATTAAACCCAAAACTTTTTATAGTAATTGTAATTAAGTCTCAACACTTTTCCTAGCTACCATAGGGAATCGATTGGACATATATTATTTAAATTCCAATAATTATATATTGCTCAGTCGATGATTACCATCTAATCTAATTATTAGTTTATAAAGTCGACCGGAGTTTGCTCTCAAAAATATAGTCATCCCTACTCCCTCACGTCAATCTCATTCTTACCTTTCGGGATATTCTTCAATGTCCCTGCTATTCACGGAACATGAGATCCGTAAGATTTTCTTTTTCTTCATTTGAGATCCGATAATTAGGTTTGGACACAAATGACCATTTTGCACTCCATTTATTCTTTCTAATTTAAGTTTCATTTTTTTTCCCAATGATCATGTAAACTAATCACATCTATGGAAGTTCAGCCGTCGCTAAAGACTGAGCTCGAATTTTAACTGCTCAATGTAAAATACTTAAATAGTCATTCTACCCTTTTTAGTAGCAACAATTCTTGATACGAATTGATGTTCCCTATTGAGCTCATTCTTAGATTCTCAACTTATCGATATATTTAATCAATTAAAATGACGTCACCAATTAATCTTATAAAATTATATACATAGGCAAGTCGATGAATTTAGATGAAATACCAACGATCAAATTAAATTTAATTCTCTACACAATCATGCTATGGACTTAAGCTAACATATGATTTGTTCAATATATTCCAAGTATACTAGTGTCACATTTAATTATTTATGTGATAAAGACGTAGCAAACTTGAATAGTGAATTAGGCAACACTACAACTTTTCAATTTAAAATGTCAACTTTTACACATTGATTGTGAACAAATTATTTATTATAAAAATATAAGTTGTTGCATTGTGCTTCTCAGTGTAAGCACTCAACTTATATCATGCAAGTGATCTTACATATTTTGATTCACATGCTCAATATTAAATAAATACAATAAATAAAATAAAAATACAATTCATTTATTATAAAATATATTTCTCTCACAATAAAATATACTATATGGGAACATCCTAACAAATCCCTCATTTGTCCTAGAGTATATGTGTCATGTCTTGCAATCCCATGTCATGTAGATAACTCTTGAAGACCTTAGTCGATATGCTCTTAGTAAATAAGTTTGCGAGATTATCCCCTGGAAACAATCTTATTGACAATTACATTTTCTCTACCAACTATCTTTCTTAAGAGAAAATATTTTCGTTCAATGCATATACCCCTTTGAAGACTCTTGGTCATTTAACATATGTCACTACCCCACTATTATTTCAATACAGTGTCAAGGTTGT
>NW_019254664.1:231973-242580 GCF_002742605.1 Olea europaea var. sylvestris
TCTGAGGCAATATTCTGTTTTAAGCCTTATTAGACTAATATCCTGTTGTTAGCCCTTATATCCTATTTTGAGCCCTTATTTGACTAACCATCCAGTTTGAACACCATTTCAAAAAAAAAATTCTCAACGCTAATTGACTACTTGTCTAGAGAGTGTTTGGTAGGGATTAAAATTAGATTTTTTAGTAAATTGTGATATGATAGAAGTTTTTGAAATGCGTAGTTGAAAAGTTGTGGGACCCATGAAAAATGTGGTTAATATTGATTGTTTGACTTTGACTTCGATTAAAATCATATTTTAATCTATACCAAACATGTTCCTAGAAACCTAAAAACAATAGAAATCTCACAGACAATAAGTGCTTGTGTGAAAGTGAATTTTTGAAAATCACTTTTCTCCATGCTCAATCACAACTATCCAAAAGAAATCATTTTCACATTTTTCCATAACTTTTCCCTACTATTTAACACTACAATCTCCGAAAAAATCACTCATAAAAAAATCACTTCCATTCAAGCACGAAATAATACAAGACTAGCATGACAAACAATACCATGATATTTGGGAAGACCACCAAAACTAACAAATGAGAAAACACAACCCTTGTTTGATAGTCATTACTGAAAACTCCTTTTTCTACATACTCATTTCCAACCAAACATTCACACATTAAAAAATCTACTTTTTAAGTTCTAAAAATCACTATTCAAAACATTGTTTTTCCAAATAATGGCCATCAAACAGGGCGTAATTATCATTGACAAAATCAACACAGATAACTCTAGTAAATTCTCAACAAATAGAATCATGAAATTTTGCTTTCCAATCATCATTGAAACGGATATCTACAGCCACCAAATTCACTCAACGTCCACAAGCAAGAACAACATTCACACGAATCCACATTTAAACATCGCCTCATGGCAAAAGATTCAGTACATCCATCATTTTTATTTCCTGGGCTATGCTTTAGAATCAAAACATCTAAAGAAATTTTAGGAAAAAACTCAGCTCCGCTTAAATTAGGAAACCCTTAAATTTTCCAAGTTTATTCTTTTCATAAAAAGAAGAATAGTTTCTTTTTTGATGATCTGCTACAGTTTGGTTTCATCACGCCTTACAAATTTCCCAACAGATTATATTAACTATTAAGCTATGAAACACCCAAATAGTTTGTTGCTCCCATTCTCGATACATAACCCAATAGAAAACAATTATATGTGCACGTGTTAAAAAAAACAATTAAAAGAAAATCATTTCATAGAAAATTCATCAAGCACGTGCATCATATATATATATAAAATCAAAATCCCAACAATAGTTTCTAAAATTTTAATCCATCGCTAATCAAACAATATCAGAAGGAATCGATAAACAATTACTAAATCAAATAAATAAATTACAGACAACACATCGTGTACAAGCCGAAAATCAGTAAAACCCAGTACGGAAGAAATAATAAAATAAAATAGAAACAGCAATCTAGAAAATCAAATTACAAAAATAAAAAGAAAAAAGAATTAAACCATTTATGATTAAAGAATTTTAAGAGGAACAGAGAAATACCTTGATAGGGCGAAACAGTCGAATAATATAAAGCGTAAACTGTAAGCACACAGAGTTAGAGAGAGAATAGACGAGAATTTCAATCTAATCTATTGCCACAATCTTCATTTTAATTTATAAATGAAATTCAACAGTTGTCGGTTTATAATTTTTCTTAAAAGCTTGCTGACCATACATATTTTTCTTTGTCTTTTATAAGGAAAGAAAATAATTTGATTAACCTCACCTTTAGAGAAAAAAATAAATAAATAAAAAAAATTATTGACATAGCTCTGTTTGACAGAGATTGAAATCAAATTGCTAGTAGATTTTCATAAAATTGTTCTATTTCTCGTTCATAAAATTGCTAAAAGATCATGCAATTTAGGATGTGTTTCAGCCCTTTAATTTTGAAAAACGTATTATGGAATAATAGATTGATGAAAATATGTGATTAGAAAAAATGAATTTTTTTTATTTACGTGTAATATTATTTTAATGAAGAATGTGCAGTTGAAAATGAATATTATTAAAAAAATAATATGATAGAATGTAAAATAATGAATGACAAACAAGGGCTTAATCTTTTTAACTTTTACCATAAAGCGTGACATTTGCTCATATTATTATGGCTGACTTGTTAAAAATGAATAGGTCATCGAAGCCGACTTGTTAAACCATAGCTTGATTTGAAGCGAACGTATCTATGAGTTTTAAAGCATCTCTAATCGTAGTATAAAATAGAATTAAATTATAATTTAGATTTTCAAAGTAGTCGAAAATCTGACCAACTTCACTTGAATTTAGATCTATCGAGATGAAAGAATAAATTTGAATATATTAATTTACACTTAATTTTACACCATGATTGAAGATACTATTATCTTTAAAATTTAAAATAAAGTAAATCGAACCAAAATATTAACGTAGCCCTTCTTCAAGAGGACCGTTACCGTGCATTAATACAGAGTTCAAACGCCATTAGAATAGAAAATTTGCTAAATGCAAAATTACAAAGAAAGAACATATATATTACAAGTTTGCACCCTTGAAAAAGGAAAAAGAAAAAGAGAAAATGTCATGCCTAAACCTCTAATTACGATTGTGTTTCTTGTGTTTTACTTTCTCGTGCTATATTAAATTTATATATGCTATGTTGTATGATAATTTAAAGCATTTTCAAGAGACTATCTATTTTTAAGGGTAATTAGAAAAAAAAATTCTATCGTTTGTATTCATTGCGAAAATGGTTCCTATCGTTTTGAACCTGCTATTTACACCTTCATTTCAAACCTTTCTTGCAGAATTGGTCATTTTCGTCATATTTCGTTAAATCCATCTGTTAAATATGTGTAATTTAATGTACAAGGTCCCCATTATTTGCTGTAATTACGGAAATAGTCCATATCATTTCAATTTTGACATTTGAATATTCAGATCGACATTACTTTGCTTAAAAGGTCATTGCGGCCATTTTTTCCATTATAACATTATGAAATGACTAATTTTTCATCATATTTAAATAACCAAGTAGAAATAATATAATCAAATTGTATCTAAAGTTTCTAAAGTTTTTTAAAAAGTACAAACGAGTCTCAGAAAAATAATTAAAACATTCTAATAAACAAAAACATTTCATCTTCTCAATTAACCTACATACTCTACGCTCATCCCCTACACTCCACCACCACCACAACAAAATTAATTAAAGAGATAATTAGTAGTATAATAAAAGTTAAAAAATTTAAAAAAGGAAAAAAATTTATAAAAACAAAATGGTGTTTATTCCTCGTCAAATAGTTTTTTAAACTTTTAATTCTCTTTTTAATTATTTTGGTGGTGGAGGATAGGCGTACGGGTAGGGACAGGTGGGTTATTTGGGAATATAAAATAATTTTTTATTAGAATGTTTTAAGTTTTTATATGTGAGATTTGTTTTTAACTTTTAAAAAATATTAGAAACTCTAGATACAATTTTTTTTTATATTATTTCTTTTTTAGATTTATTTACTTAAAATGATGATAAATTAATCATTTCATGATGTTATTATAGAAAAAATGGACGCAACGACCTTTTAAGCAAAGAAATGTCGATCTGAATATCCAATTGTCAAAATTGAAATGATATGGACTATTTGTGCAATTACAACAAACAGTAGGGACCTTTTACATTAAATTACATATATTTAACGGAATGACTTAACGGAATATGACAAAAATGACCAATTCTGCACGAAAGGTTTGAAATGAGGGTGTAAATAGCAAATTCAAAACGATAGGGACCATTTTTCGTAATGAGTACAAATGATATGGATATTTTTTTGCTAATTATCCTATTTTTAAAGAACATATTCTATTATTTAAAGAGCATCTATAAATTTAAAGAGTTAAAATTTTAAAATACTTCAATAAGTTCTTTATATTTAACAGTTAATTTTATTACTTTCAAAAAATATTTATTATTTTTCTTTATCTTTTATTTTAATTAGCTTTTCTTGAGATTATTTTATTATTTTCCTACATTAAAAATTGAAACACTTTAAATGCATTTAATTATAGAAATCGAGTTTGGAGAGCCAAACCTTTAAAGAGTATCTTGAAGTATGATTTCAACGGTTGACTCATTAAAATAGAGAGTATCTCATGTTTAAAGAGTTTTTTAGATATAGTCTATTTAGAAAGCAGGACAATAATTAATAAAAAAAAATGAAAATTCAAAATTGTATAAATGTTCATGTGTAAATTATAATAAATAAATAAATAAAGAATTTGAATATTGCTTAGATTCGATGATTAATTCTTAAATTGAATCTTAATCACTACCTTTTTAACTTGTAATCCAAGAATTTGATGATTCAATATTCAAGCCTTCTATTGATGATTCAATATTCAAGCCTTCTATGGAAATTTTCAAAAGCAAGACTACAGTGGTATGTGGTTATCTTATTCGAATTAAATCAAGAAATCAATTTTGAACTCGACAAATGATAAAAAGAAGAAAACATTTTTTTCTCTCTCTTTTCACTCTCTAAATTCAAACTTTGTGAAAAATTTGTTGTTGTTGTTGTTGTTGTTCTTCTTCTTCTTCTTTTTATTATTATTATTATTATTATTATTATTATTATTATTATTATTATTTTATCTTTTTGTTCTATCCAATCTCTATTTTTATAGATATAAAGGAGTTAGAATTCATGTGCAATAAGAACTCCAAAAGAAGTCCAAGAATTCCGATTGAAATCAAAATGGGAGTTTCAATTGAAGTTCAATCAGTACGTAACTTATTTAATTGCGGAGTATAGCACTAAAACTTCAATTACAAATATAATTAAGTTTAAAACCTTCATAACATTTACAATTGAGTTGAAAATTTTACAGTAATGTTAATTAAACCCAAAACTTTTTATAGTAATTGTAATTAAGTCTCAACACTTTTCCTAGCTACCATAGGGAATCGATTGGACATATATTATTTAAATTCCAATAATTATATATTGTTCAGTCGATGATTACCATCTAATCTAATTATTAGTTTATAAAGTCGATCGGAGTTTGCTCTCAAAAATATAGTCATCCCTACTCCCTCACGTCAATCTCATTCTTACCTTTCGGGATATTCTTCAATGTCCGTGCTATTCACGGAACATGAGATCCGTAAGATTTTCTTTTTCTTCATTTGAGATCCGATAATTAGGTTTGGACACAAATGACCATTTTGCACTCCATTTATTCTTTCTAATTTAAGTTTCATTTTTTTTCCCAATGATCATGTAAACTAATCACATCTATGGAAGTTCAGCCGTCGCTAAAGACTGAGCTCGAATTTTAACTGCTCAATGTAAAATACTTAAATAGTCATTCTACCCTTTTTAGTAGCAACAATTCTTGATACGAATTGATGTTCCCTATTGAGCTCATTCTTAGATTCTCAACTTATCGATATATTTAATCAATTAAAATGACGTCACCAATTAATCTTATAAAATTATATACATAGGCAAGTCGATGAATTTAGATGAAATACCAACGATCAAATTAAATTTAATTCTCTACACAATCATGCTATGGACTTAAGCTAACATATGATTTGTTCAATATATTCCAAGTATACTAGTGTCACATTTAATTATTTATGTGATAAAGACGTAGCAAACTTGAATAGTGAATTAGGCAACACTACAACTTTTCAATATAAAATGTCAACTTTTACACATTGATTGTGAACAAATTATTTATTATAAAAATATAAGTTGTTGCATTGTGCTTCTCAGTGTAAGCACTCAACTTATATCATGCAAGTGATCTTACATATTTTGATTCACATGCTCAATATTAAATAAATACAATAAATAAAATAAAAATACAATTCATTTATTATAAAATATATTTCTCTCACAATAAAATATACTATATGGGAACATCCTAACAAATCCCTCATTTGTCCTAGAGTATATGTGTCATGTATTGCAATCCCATGTCACGTAGATAACTCTTGAAGACCTTAGTGATATGCTCTTAGTAAATAAGTTTGCGAGATTATCCCCTGGAAACAATCTTATTGACAATTACATTTTCTCTACCAACTATCTTTCTTAAGAGAAAATATTTTCGTTCAATGCATATACCCCTTTGAAGACTCTTGGTCATTTAACATATGTCACTACCCCACTATTATTTCAATACAGTGTCAAGGTTGTATAGATGCAAGTATCACCTTGATATCCATTATGAATTTCTTGACTCATAAAACTTCTTCAATAGCTTCACAAACTACCAAATACCAGTTCTACATGGTGGAAACAACAATACACGATTGTTTAATTTTTTTTTTCATATAATGGAACCAACACCTAGTGTAAACAATCCTAATGTAGAATTTCTAGAGTTTTTATCAACCTAGACGTTCGAATAAGTAACCCATCGGAATAAGATCTGATGATAAGTAAACTAGCATATGATTACGTATTTTTCGAAGGCGGATTTGCTTTACTGTTACTGAACATTTCAATCCTAGAATAGCTTTATATCGACTCACATCACAAATAGTGTAACTAAGTCAAGCTTAGTGCATATCATAGTATATATGAGACTGTCCACTGCTAATGCATAAAGTTTCCTACTCATGTGCTCTATCTTTTAGGCGTTTTAGAGGACTGCCATTAGAGAATTGGATTACGTGCTTACATGGAAGATTACCTTTTATGGAATCTTGCATGACAATTTTGACAAGTATCTTGTTAATATATGAAATTTGGGACATAGCTATCAGCCTGTTCTTTTGATCTCTCAAGAATTAGAACATAGCTAACTTCACCTAAGTTTTCATATGAAATTGATGGTTAACCATGTTTTCGTAGACAATAATGCTTTAACATTATTTCCATTAAGTAATATATTATCCACAAAAAGCATTAGGAAAATCACAATTTTGTTTTATATCTTATTGTAGACACAAGGTTCATCGATTTTTTTAATCAAAACCAAACATTTAATCACCTCATCACATCTCTTGTTTCAAGATCTCGATGTCTGCTTCAACTATAAATGGATCACTGCAGTTTGTAGACTTTCATGACCATTTTCTAAGAAATTGTCTGGCTATAATATATATACATTCTATCATTCATATCTTGTTACCATAAAGCTGCATCCACTTCATCGGATGATTTCCTTATATGAAATTAGATCATTAGCTTGTACAACAAAGATTGCCTGATCAAATCTCCAATCAACAACTACCTAAAAGATGGCATTATGACCCTCCAATATTATCTCAAGAGTGGTGGATCTTAGATTGCGGCGTCATTTAAAATCGTAACATTTTCGACAATGTGGATATCACTATCAAGTGATGCCATTACCTCATTATTTTCAACTTCCCTTGATCTACGGGATCAAATGACAACTTACCTCCCCTACTCAAATCATGTTATCTAGGTATACCTAACATCATGAGTTGTATGTCCACAAGCTGTGTTCCAAGAGTCAAGGTGAAATTATTTCCACTCATTTCTTCCAACACAACTATATTCTTGGGCTGATGTTCATTGATATAGTTATTCTTTATGATGGTTGCATTTATGATAACAAAGGCCTTTGCACCTAGAAAACTATAGAATAACTTCCCATAAATACCATTGGGATATCTTGCAAAATGGCATATTTCTGAACTAAACTCCAATATTTTTTTTGTCTTTTTCTTTCATCACACGAGCCGAACTTCTCCAGATTCGAATGTGACACGAGTTGCACTTGCGCCCTTTCCACAATTCCAGTGGAGTCTAGGGAACATATTTAGAAAGAACCAAGTTAAGAATCTATGAATTTGCCTCCGGTGCATATCCACAAAGTGAGATAGATAGAGTTATGAAACTTATTATTTACCTAACCATATCTAACACTATCGTATTTCTTCTTTTGGAAGATTCATTTTACTAGGTGTAACACGTGCAGTCAGTTGAGGAACTATTGTTGACACATAAAAACTCAGCCCAAGTCGAACAGTCCAAGGAGTAAAGTCCAATGGGAGAATCCCCAAAACAGACGGCCCAAAGAATGAAGTCCAATCAAACGAGTCAAGGTGAAGGCCCAAACAAGAGGCCCAAGAATGCGGTAATGCCATCGCCCAAGTTTGCAAGTCGCTCAGAATCTGAACGAACGAGTGTCATACAGTCGCCCAGAGCTGTTGTTCTACTCTCGCCCAAACCTTCAAGTCGCCCAAGGTGTCAATAAACATAACGCATCGTGATTATCAAGGAATGCAGTTATCAAGGAGGTTGTTAAAGTAGCCTTATCACGTTCCACAACTCAAGGAAGTCAATCGAAAGCAGTTGGACGATGAAAGATAATGGCAGCAGTTAAAAGGCGGTTTCATGACAAAATGGCCACTACAAAGAAAGTGGGTAGTTATAGGACGATCAAGCAGTTTTCAGAGTAGTTAATCACAAAGAGATCGTCTATGAGGTATAAAAGGGAGAAAAGGCGTAGAAGCAAAAGACCGAATCCAAAACTCTCGAACAAGAGAATATGTAATTTTCATTTCTTTAGCTTTTAGACTTAAATACTTTCCTTTCTGTAACTCGTGTGCTTGCGCCCCTTGGAGGCACGTTGTTTTTCGTTTCCAATTGTAAAGTTGATCGCTAATAAAAGAACACCCCTTTTTGGGACTTTGTCTCAAGAGGTTTCGTCCCTTACACAATCGTCTGATCCCCTTTAATTGTTAGCGAGTTAACCCACGCGAAATAATTTGACACGCCCAGTGGGACGAGTGGTGTTAGGTGTTGAAAGTACAAAAGGTGAAACAATATGCCTCAGAGATCCGACAAGGATGGAGCAAGTCAAGGAGGAATCCAGTCTGTAATCGAGCGATATGAGGAGCAGCATGCCTCTCCACGAACAGATGGACAAAATCAGAGCAGTAACAGCCGTTACGAACCAATGACGGAGCTGAGTCCTCGAACCATGCGAGCATTGCTTGGAGAACTCACGCAAGACGTCGTTGAACAGGTAAATCTTCGAAGTATTCATAATATGGAAAGATTTACACAAAGTGGTAATGCACACTATGACAATATGGCCAAACAACTAAAGACGTTGAATGAAACAATGAACAAGTTAGTGGGCCAAATATGTCAACCGGCTATACCTCTTGCAAGTCACTTTTAAACTAGGACTATCGTAGGACATAATCCTTCAGTCCCAAGTCCAAGTCAAGGGGTAGAACCACTTCCTGGCCCCTCTACTTCAAACCAAGGAGGTACTACAATACCAAATCAAAGTAGTAGTAGTGGTATGCCTAACTTGGGGGGTAATCCAAACGTGAGAGATAATGTCCTAAACAATGGACAGAATATTCCACGTGGTAACGAGGGGGTAGATATCCAGGTTAATGGTAATGGCCCTAATTATGGTAATTTTGTTGCCAATCAAGGACCAAACATCAGGCCTCATGCAAATCAACTGGTTAATCAACCTGTAGGAATTCCGTATGATCCCAATGTCATGTTGAGGAATCAGATTATGGAAATCGTGCAGGATCAGATGGATTTTGGGGTGCGTCCTGTCATTAGGCCGACGTACACAAAACCATATCCTGATTGGGTAGACCAAGCATATCCATGGCCTAGAGGTTATAAAGTGCCAGAATTCTCACTGTTTACTGGTCTGGGAGAGGTATCTACTCTAGAACACATAGGGCGATTCACGTTGCAAAGTGGTGATGTAACCGATTACCATAAAATGAGACTTTTCCCTAGTTCGTTAACAAGAGTGGCTTTCTCCCATAAAATGAGACTTTTCCCTAGTTCGTTAACAAGAGTGGCTTTCTCCTGGTTCATCAACTTGCCAGCGAACTCTGTTCAAACATGGCAACAATTGGAACAGTTGTTTCACGCTCAGTTTTATAAAACTGAGTCTGAAGTCACTTTGGCCGATTTGGCGAATTTACGTCAAATGCCAAACGAATGGGCAGAAAGTTTTCTCCAAAGGTTCAAGACAGCAAGAAGCAAATGTTTTGTACCTTTGCCCGAAAAAGAATTTGTCAAAATCGCTCAAGGCTGCTTGAGCTTTGATTTAAAAAAGAAGTTCCAGGACAAAGAGTTCCTTGATCTTTTCCAGTTGAGTGCGAACGTGATTAGGTATGAACGACTGATAAGAGAGGAAGAACAAATGAAAAATTCTAGTAAAGGGACTTATTACAAAGACCCAAATTTTAATGTTCATACCATTGACGACGAGTCGTACGATCAGGCCGAAATATGTTTGGCCGAATTGGTCAAAGGAGAGACATATACTTGTCCCATAATGACCAAACCTAGACCGTCGGGCAAAGATGATGAGCCCATAAAAGACGGGAACATAAAGACTAGAACGTTCTCGTTCGATGTGACAAAAGCTGACCTTATATTCGACAAATTATATAGGGATAAGCAGATAAGATTGAGCGATAAGCACAAATTGCCAAACCCTGAACAAATTAAGGGTAAAAAATATTGTAAATGGCATAATGCATGGTCACACATGACTAACAATTGCTTGGTTTTCCGTCATGTATTACAGGATGC
>NW_019254664.1:243139-243386 GCF_002742605.1 Olea europaea var. sylvestris
ATACTGCACGTCGACCTATCACAAGGGGATAATTCGACAGAAAACAAGCAAGAGGTAGAAATAGAGGCTGCCGAAAAGGTTGTTTTTAAACGGCCAGCCATGAAGTTGACAAAACACTTGAGGCCATTGTACGTTAAAGCTCTAGTTAACGGCGTCCCAGTGGAAAAAGTGCTTGTCGATAATGGAGCAGCTATAAACACCATTCCATCCAGAATGATGAGAAAGCTCGCAAAAACAGAGGGTGATA
>NW_019254664.1:247142-248942 GCF_002742605.1 Olea europaea var. sylvestris
TCCAAGCAACATACTTTTGTTATAGTTGCAACTGACTATTTCACTAAATGGGTAGAAGCAATACCTCTAAAAGAGATCACCCAGAAGAGTGTTATAGAGTTTATTCGTGATCACATTATTTATAGGTTTGGAATTCCACAAACTATAATGGTAGATCATGGAACATCTTTGAATGGAGATCAAGTGAACAAATTTTTGAGCGAGTTTGGGGTTAAACTAGTAAACTCCACACCGTATTACGCTCAATCCAACGGACAAGCCGAATCTTCTAATAAGATTCTAAAAAATATCATCAGAAAGATGATAGAGGAGAACGCCAGAAATTGGCACGAATGTTTGAATAAAGCTTTATGGGCTTATAGAACATCACCTCGGTCAAGTACCAAAGTCACTCCTTTCCAACTTGTTTATGGACAGGAGGCCGTTTTGCCTATGGAAATCAACGTGCAATCAATTCGAGTGTGTTTACAGCATAAGTTAAATGATGATGAGTATGTCGAATCGCTAGTTCAAAATTTATTAAGTTTAGATGAATTGAAATTGGACGTCTTGGATAAGTTGCAAGTTCAAAAGCAAAGAATGGCTAAGTTTTATAATAAAAAAGTCATAGCCAAGTCGTTCAGCCTGGGTGAACTAGTTTGGAAGACAATACTCCCTTTGGATACTAAGGATCCAAAGTACGGGAAGTGGTCGCCCAACTGGGAAGGATCATACAAAATAAACAGTGTATTGCCTAATGGAGCATATCACTTAGAAGATCTAGACGGCACCAAGCACCTAAGATTCATTAATGGCAAATATTTGAAGAAATATGTTCCTTCTTTATGGGAATGTGAATAGATAAAAATATAACCAAACATTCTGGACGATCAGACAGAGCGAAATACGTTCAAATAAAGTTCTTTATTACCAAACGTCCATTACAAGAATATTAAAAAAATAATAATAATAATACAAGTAATAGACGTGTTACAAGATACAACTAAAATAAGATGATCTCCCAGCCGATCACTGAATAAGCTTCACACCGCCTTCCTAAATGCATCGCTGCAGTGGTGGGATTGACGAGTAAGAGGGTGTACTGGCCTCACCACCTTCCTAAATGCATCGCTGCATTAACGAGCAAATAGGCTGAGAAACACTCTCAGCAGGCAAGCTGAGAAGCACTCTCAACAAGCAAAATGGCCCATGAGCAGCCCAAAAATTGCCTTCCATCATCGACCCCTTGTGAAGAACAAAGGGACGACGGGAAGAATTTTGCAGGAAAGAACTTCGCTGCTGGCCAGAAAATATTTCCTATACCTCCCATACCAAAGGTGACATCAAAGTAAGTATAAGGCGGACAGACTAAGCAGTCCATTTTCGGATCAGATTGATCGTCAGAATGCCAAGAAATGGCAGCAAATTGATTTCGAATAAGAAAATGAGGAGATGAAGAGAGAGGATGAAAAATGTGAAACATTTATAGGGGGTGAAGATGAAGAGACAGAATATGAACAGTCACATTTCTGTCTAAATAGACGGAATTAAATGGCCCTAAGTTTTGAGAACAGTAGTGGGAATCTCGAAAGGGAGTAAACAAAATTCTTAGTGCAAAGCAGTTAAATGTTTAAAGAATTGATGATTAGAAAGTAAACATCAAATAAATGCACAAGAAATTAGTGTTCATTAATAAGGAACAAAATTACAAAAAGAAGACATCGTATGTCTTAATTACATTCCCCCCCATATGGAACGAATTCGTTCCCTAAGTTTTTCCCAATCCTCGTCCTGTCGGGAGGTAGTGATGTTCAATTCAGC
>NW_019254664.1:249700-328029 GCF_002742605.1 Olea europaea var. sylvestris
GCAGCACTAGCCCTTCCAATGTCCATGTCCATGAAAGACACGTACTCAAATACTAACTCCTTCAAAAACTTCAAGTCTTCTGCTGAGGAAGTAGCAGGACGATCAGATGGAGCAGGGCTAGACGTCTGGACTTGTCCCCAGGAAGTGAACAAGTCTTGGATAGAACGCACAATCCTGTCAACATCCTGCAAAGAAGATTGCCAACATTGGAAATATTTGTTACAACGAATAAATTGGAATAGGAATGGAGCAAAAAGAAAAACTACCTCGTCGACAATCGTAGAAGATGGTGCACCCTCAGTCAAACTGGCCACCAACGACTCACCCATTCGTGAGGACTTCCCCTTGTCCGAGTGAGAAGACGTTGCCACAACGGGCGGACTCATGGGAGTATCTGCAAAGTTCAAAGAGCAACCAGTCAGAAACCAATAGCACGAGCAAAGGTAAGACATCAAAACTGAATTACCTTCTGCTTCGATAATTGGGGGGTCAATGCCCTGGGAAGAAGGTGGCTCATTCATAGGTTGTGGTGAAGAATCTGGAACTGAAGATGTATCTTTAAGCATGATCCCATCATCAACCAGTTTGGGTGAAGCAGCCTCAACAGAGGATGATGGGGCAGGATTTGGTAATGCCAAGGCCTTTGAAGGGGAAGCTGAGTTTTTCTGAAAAGTCCAAAGGATCATCAATACACAGAAAGTTTTCAAATGGGGAAGAGCATACTTATAAATAGACCAATTTAATTACCTTCCTTTTAACGATAAGAGGGACATCATCATCATCGTCATCAACATCATCCTCCAGAATGGGAGATGCTGAAGCTGGCCGTTTGCGGCTTGGAGCACTCTTGGCCATAGTTGGCCTGGCAGGGAGAGAAGAGGATGGACGAGCAGATTGCTTAGTACGACGAGAAGGAGAGGGGTTCCGAATAGACAAAGGAGTGACCAAAACAGGAGGAGGAGAAGAAATACTCGGTAGAATCGAAGTCAGTCTGGAGCGGGAGAAACTTCTACAGCAAATTCAGACTAAACTCGATCACTTGGCCAAGCAGAATCCAGAGCTTATGATCGTAAAGTCTGACCCCATTTATTATTGAAAAGAAATAGGCTACATAATAAAATGAATAAACGAGTAGATATATGTATTTTCTTGAAAAGAATGACTAGATATCTAGAAGAATCAGGTACAAAACGATAGCACATCCATGGTAAAAACCTATCGTGTTGGAGTTTCCATTCAATTCTGATCCAACATTTCTGATGCCTGTGGCAAGCAGTGAACCAACGAGGTGTGCGCAACTTCATCTAACTTTAGTCCTCTATGGGATATGTGATCCCACAAGTTAAAAGCTTCTTCTACTTTCCCTTCCTTGCAAAACCCGTTTGTCAATGTATTATATGTAACTGAATCTGGATCCATTCCTTTGCCAATCATTTCGCTCAGAAGCTTATTTCGTATGATCCAACTTGAATAGCCATCAATAACAACTGCGTATGTTATCTTATTTGGTTGTACATTGCATGACAACCTTTCCTGAAAGAGACTCTTTATTTCATCTATCTGACCTAGCTTATAGAAATCACGTATAAGTGCAGTATAACAGAAAACATCAGGTTGCAAACCTTCATTTTTCATTTCATCCATAAGATGTTTTGACCCATCAACAGGTTCCACGTATTAGAAAAGAATAGGTGGGACACGAAGATGAAATGCCTTTGCTTCTCATTTCATCACGAAGTTTAAGGGCTTCTATCCTGTTTCCTTTCATAGAGTACGCCTTAATAAGTATATTATATACAACAAAATTTGGTTCAATGTTATGTCTGAGCAACATCTTGAAGAAACTGGTAGCCTCCAAATCTTCCTTAGCATTGTAGAAACCATCTATCATGAATGTTGGAAATAAGATCATTTCTTTGGCATTCATGCCAAAGTGCAACAGCTTCATCCAGTTTATGTTTACTACACAGCCCATGCATCAGCAAAGTGTACGTAATAATATCAGGAGAAATTCCTTGCTTAACCATATCTTCCTTGAGATTAAAGCCTCTCCAATTTATCCTCTTTGCAGCATCCATAAATGAGTGCATTATATGTAACGATCCAATCCCACACCGCTATTTAACATATTTTTTAGTAGCATTTTAGTTTTTTGTATGTTGCCTACCTCCAGAGTCCACATATAAGTGCATTTGAGGTCACTGTATTGGCTGCAATCCCTAAATCTAGTAGCATATATCATAGCTCCAAAACTTCTGAATGCTTACTATTCTTGCAACACCTATGGATTAATGTTGTTAGCAACCTATCATTTGGCCTCAAAATCCCAGTTACCATTAACCTAGTGAAATGCAATGCGGAGTCTAATCTTGAATACTTACACAAACCATGAATAACAAAACCAAATGTACCTGGGTTTATACATTAGACTTTCGATACCAATTCATGCTAGATCAATTTGATTATCCATATAGAGACCATTAAGAAGTGTATTAAAAGCAATGTTTTAAAAATCGGACGGCCAGTTCAACCTAAAAAATTGGGAACCGGTCCGGTTTGATTTTAAAACCCTGTAGCTTAAAAACCGCATAGGATCCTGTCGGGCCGACTGGGTTATATGAAAACCGCCACGCTCTACCGATTTATAAGGAACCCGTGCAATTTAAACCCATATTTTTCAATTTCCACTTTCATTTCAATTTAAGCAGGCTTCCAATTTCTCTCTTCTTCCGTGGGCCGCATCCATGGATTGAATAGATTCCAAGTTTCTCTCCTCTACAGGTTTTCAATTTCTATCCTGTTCAAGATTTAAAGTTTCCAAGCAAGTTTATAGCTTCTAATTAAACACCGTGATTTTGATTGTATTCTTTTTTTCCCATAAAGATATTGTTGACACATAAAAATTCAGCCCAAGTCGAACAGCTCAAGGAGTAAAGCCCAATTGGAGAATCCCCAAAACAGACAGCCCAAAGAATGAAGTTCAATCAAACGAGTCAAGGTGAAGGCCCAAACAAGAGGCCCAAGAATGCGGTAATGCCATCGCCCAAGTTTGCAAGTCGCTCAGAATCTGAACGAACGAGTGTCATACGGTCGCCCAGAGCTGTTGTTCTACTCTCGCCCAAACCTTCAAGTCGCCCAAGGTGTCAATAAACATAACGCATCGTGATTATCAAGGAATGCAGTTATCAAGGAGGTTGTTAAAGTAGCCTTATCACGTTCCACAACTCAAGGAAGTCAATCGAAAGCAGTTGGACGATGAAAGATAATGGCAGCAGTTAAAAGGCGGTTTCATGACAAAATGGCCACTACAAAGAAAGTGGGTAGTTATAGGACGATCAAGCAGTTTTCAGAGTAGTTAATCACAAAGAGATCGTCTATGAGGTATAAAAGGGAGAAAAGGCGTAGAAGCAAAAGACCGAATCCAAAACTCTCGAACAAGAGAATATGTAATTTTCATTTCTTTAGCTTTTAGACTTAAATACTTTCCTTTCTGTAACTCGTGTGCTTGCGCCCCTTGGAGGCACGTTGTTTTTCGTTTCCAATTGTAAAGTTGATCGCTAATAAAAGAACACCCCTTTTTGGGACTTTGTCTCAAGAGGTTTCGTCCCTTACACAATCGTCTGATCCCCTTTAATTGTTAGCGAGTTAACCCGCGCGAAACAACTATACTATTTTCTGCCATATAATCCCTAAATTCTCACAAGAGATATGCGTCATTTCGATCTCAGTAAAATACTCTTTGAATTTCTCAAACTTACCCAACTTTCGAGCTCTTAGGTAAATGTATTCGAATTTAGAGCTATCATCTGTATAGAAATACTAGTGACCCCATCTTACAAGCGTACTCGCGTAAGAATTGCAAACTAGTAATAGTTCATCCTCAAACATATCAAGGAAACCATCCCTTGCTAGTCTATTGTATCATGTTAAGGTTAATATGTTTAAATCTAAGATGCTATAGCTATAAAATCAGTAATATAGTACGACTTTTGTTTATGATTTTCAGAATTAATATTTATTTTCTTTGTCAATTAGTTCATCAAATGTGTGATCAAATCTGAACTTTCTTAATTAAAATTCAAAGCATATGCCGATTATAAAATAATCGTCCTATTAAACCTAAAATACGAATAACTTTTCGCCTCATTAGCGGACACAATAATCTTGTCCTATTAAGATGAAATAAACATGTACGACTAATAAATAAAAACAAAATACTCCTACGCTCTTGCCAAAACTACTGTTCATGTGCCAAAGATGATTTTCAACAAAATAAAAAATATCGAAATCCATGTACCTACAATTGTTTTAACAAAACAAATATGGGTTTGTTTAATTTGTTGATAGTGTCTATGTGACATTTTGATGATTTGTTTTACTATTTCTTTTACAACCATACTATCATAAAGTTTGACACATTGGTTGACACAATACACTCACATCGGAGGTCGGCATTATTTCATTCGCGCGGGACCCACACGTGGCTGTGAGAGTGGTGTCATCCTTTGGGTCAAACATTATGTTCATTTGGCATTTTCCTTTCTTTTACTTGAGGAAATGCGGAGTTTGATAAGTATTGGGAGTGGTTATGTTTGTACAAATTTCTGTCACAATGTAAGAAAAATAAAGTTTATCTAATAGCAGAGACAACCAGACAAATTGTAACATCATAATAGCTGAAGCAACAAAAAGCACAAGTAATTTCCATAGTAGCAAGGCCTTGGGAAATTTTTAAGTGCCAAAACAGCATTTTTCAATGAAATGAGAAATTGAAATCCTGAACTGCTATAAAATTTCTTGAAAGAGGACAGCAGCCCTCACGATACGCCATAACTTTTATTGGACATGAAAAGTAGAATTTACAGCTAAGTTGTTTAGCTGACTCTTCTTGAAATTGCTATTGTGCATTAGTACAAGTTTCAAGCCCTTCACACCTTCTCCAGATTTTGACAGTTTCTTCGAAGGTCCAGGATAATATTTATCCTTAAGAACAACATCGTCTACACAAGTCCAAGTAGCTCCTCTCGGAGAGCTGTCCTTGTACAAAAACCTGTCGGAGAATGGATTCACTAGACTTTTGCGGAATTCCTCTGCTGTTTCACAAATTACACCCTGTAACAGACAATAATATAAATCCAACAGTTTAGATCCAAACGAATAAAAGCAATGGAGTCAGGGGAGAGAACTATTGTGGATTGTGTCTTATCTTACTTCTGACATGGCTTTGATCTTGAGAGTAACATCATCACTAAGAAGGACAAGTCGTCCATCGTTCCTAATTCGTTTGAAGAAAAGAGCACATTCAAGGATATGATCTTCTGTGGTAGGTGTAACAATCTCCTGTATACTACATGGAGAAAACGGAGATGTGCCAATAGAGAATACACCCTTCTTCTCCTCACAAAACCAAGATAAAGGAGAAGAAGGTGGGGTTGGTGCCACTGGTCTTTGTTCTTCAGCCGAGCTCTGCACATGAATCCACCTTTCTGCATTCTTCATACACTCTTCAATCCATTGCAGTGCTGCAGAAACCTCTGTTGTCCGTCGAAAGAAAGTTCCTCGTCTCAACATGCAATCCAGTTCCCTTATGACTAATATTATAAAGGAATAATCAAACTTCATAAAAACGTAAAGCGATATTATCTGACAGTATTATAAAGACGTAAATTACCAATTCTAGGTACTATCAGTCCAGTTCCTTTGAGACCTTGCAAAAGCTGCAACTCCTTCCTTGACTTTTTGTTTAGCAAACACGCAACGTCCACCACCATGGTCCACCTGTTGTTGTCCTCCTTAATGGTCTTTGTTGTGCAAATTCATGTAAAAGAAGTATCAAATCCATAAATATGATCTAAAAGACATAAAGAATAACCAACAAAAAATTCCTGAAGAAAGATAAAAACAAATATCTTTCTTCCTAACGACACTTTTCTGCACATAAAGAACTTACGTACATTCTAAAAACATTTTTCCGCGCATGAACATCAAAGTCCAACAACAATGTTACATAACTGCAATTATTAAATACAACAAACACTGGAAATGTGTGATAAGATATGATTCCTTGAAGTAAACAAAGAGAAAATAAGAATTCTATGGAACTTACCTCAAAAGGATAAATGATCTCTTCAACTCGAACAGAGTTGATAGAAATGCCACTTCTCGTATTGGTATCAAGGTCTGAACCTTTTGACTTAGTCTTACTGTTACTCGTGGTGTTCACAAGCAGAGATTGCAAAGGCTTTCTATCTGCTGTAGCATTCAATAAAGCCAACTTCTTCTCCAACCCTGCATAACTTTTGGATGCGGAATTCACTAATTTCTGTTTTTGAAGAACCATCAGACTCTGATTTTCTTTATCCAAAGAAGGCGGCATTTTGTTCTCTTGGTACGTGTTACAGTTGACAACTGTCTTCAATGGTGATGATCGGTATGACTTCGGATAATCAACTTCTTTCAACTTCCCCGCCTTCTTTGTGTACCTCAGTCGAAGTGTATTCGGAGTCATATTCTCTTTGTCTGGACAGAAATTTTCTTCTTCATCTTCGTCAGCACAAGAAAATAGAGTCTGTGAAGCTATGTCACTCCTTGAATTCTCTTGGTACATGTTGCAGTCGACAACTTTCTTCAGCGGCGATGATCTGCATGACTTTGGATTCTCAGCTTCTTTCAAATTCCCCATCTTCTTCATGTACTTCATTCGAAGAGTATTTGGAGTCATATTCTCTTGGTCTGGAGTAAGAACTTCTTCTTCATCCTCATCAACACTAGAAAACAGAGTCTGTATAGTTAAGTCACTTCTCGGATTCTCCTGACCTTTGTTCTCTGAGGACTGAAGTACAAGAGAATTGGAAGAATAATTCTCCTTGTCTGGAGTAAAGATTTGTCTTTTATCTCTGTCACTTCTCGCAAAAGGATCGTCAGAAACTGATCCCCAAATAGGTGATTTAACTTCAGAATTGTCTGGAGTGAAAATTTCTTCTTCATTTTGATCTAAATGAGCAAACAGAGTCCTGGAGTTCTCCTGATTCATGTTCTCCAAGGACTGAAGGATAAGAGAATTGGAAGAGAGATGCTCTTTGTCTGGAGTATGTTTTTCATCACTATCACCCCTAACAAAAGCATCTCCGAATGCTATTTCAGTTTGTGAATATTCACAAAATGGTGATTTTACTTCAACATTGTCCGGAGTGAAAACCACTGCTCCTTCATTCCGAGATACACAAGAAGAAGTGCTCGAAATGAATTCACTCCTCGAGTTCTCCTGTCCTATGTTCTCAAGGGACTGAAATAGAGGGGAATTGGGACTAAAGATCTGTTTTCTATCAAAGTCGCCATTAGCAAAAGGATCTTCAGAAACTGATTTAGTTCGGGCATATTCACAAATTGGTGATCGAACTTTGGAATTGTCTGGAGTGAAAATTTCTTCTTCGTCTTGGTCTACACAAGAAAATAGGGCCCTTGAAACAAATTCACTCCTCGAATTCTCCTGACCTTTGTTCTCCAAGAACCGAAGGAGAGGAGACTTGAGAGAGCAATTCTCCTTGTCTGGAGTAAATAATTGTTTTTTATCAATGTCTCTACTAGCAAAAAGATCTTGAGAATTTGATTCAGTTTGGGAATATTCAAGGATTGGCACTTCAACTTCGGCATTACTAGTAATCCTTGCACTCTTTCCTCTACTCCTGCTTATTTGAATCTGCACACTGGCCGGTTTACCCCTTCTTGACCAAATGTTTGACGCAGATGTCTTCTCCAATTTCACTTCAGATGTATGAGACACTTCCGAGACAAAAGGCATATCTAGTGTGCTGTTTTTTTCATGGTCCATTTCAAGTGAGCTCTTGTTCTCGGCTTCCTCTTTGTCATAGAATGTATCATTCATGTCTTCAGGCATGGGAGGTGCTGATGGACTCATCTTTTGCACAGATGAAATTGGGTTTTCATTCGAAAATAGGAGCTGTAAACCTTCCAAAATATCAACCGAACTCTGAATTTGATCGTCTTCTCCATACAAACTGTTCTCATCCTAGAACACGAAGTTGTAGAAAATAAAAAAGAAATTCAAATGTATGATCATAACGCTATCAGTATAATAATATTCTTGCAGGTTGATTTCTTGAAATTCACCTGATATATTCCTCTGTGTGTTTCATTTACTTCATCTAATGTATCCAATGGAAGGACAAATGGGTTGTCTAAATCATAAGCACGTGCAACTGGAAGCCAATGTAACCTGTACAACCTACGAGATCCCCCGAGCTGCATTGTGTCACCTTCTTTCAACTCTACCATTACCCCGGGTTCAATTTTCTTTCCAGAAATCCAAGTCCCATGTACTGGAATATAAAACCCCATGAATCAGTAAATCCAAGAAAACCTCATCCAATTCAGTCTCCAGTCACACATTACAATCACATAAATTACATAAACATATTCATTGCCGAGTTGATAAAAAAGCAACTGTGCATCCAACTCAAAGATTGAGACTCAAAATTATTAAGTATTTTCAGCAAGAACTGATACCCAAGAAATAAGAAACATACAACCACAGAGGGAAAGTAATTGTCAGATGATAAAAATACATAAACAACTAGACTATTTACAAAATCATAATCAAGAACAATCAAGATTCAAGAGTTTATCACCTTACCATATAGAAAATGTCACCAAACATCATCATATGCACATCAATATGATTTACATTTTCTGCACATCAACACACACACGATCCAATGCCAAGAACCAAACCCCTAATCAAAATTCAAAACGGGTTGGAGAGGATTATACCAGAATACAAGTCGATGACAGAGAGGGAGTACAAGGAACGGATGGAGTGAATACGAAGGTGGAATCTGCTGATACTGGGATGTTCCAAAGTGATATTACAATCGGGATGCCGTCCAACCAACAATGTTTCTTCCTTTATTGATTCTTTCCCATTCTTGGAATTGAATTCCACTGAAGAAGAAGGGATTGAAGGTCGCTTGTTCAGGATATAGATATTCTTCAGAATAGCATCGTTCTTTAGCACTGTGAATACTGGGATTTTCCTCTCCTCTGACTTCATCTCTGATATGGGACGATTCAGTAGTTCTCCTTGACTGTCTGCCATTGCCAGAGAAGGAGGGGTTCTTCCGTTCTTGTTTCAAGTGAATAGGGAAGTGACTTTGGGGGAATTTGAATGAATCTTGAAAATGGTGACCGTTTACATATAGGACTGTTTTCTTGACATGTTTTGTCATGTGAAACGGCTATTTTTAATTCAAATCCAGAAGGTAATAAAAAGTATTTCTTTGATTTGAATTTTTCTTCTTTTGATTTTTCTCAATAATTCCAAGATATTGTATAAAAGCGGGAAAATATCATTTCTAAGTCAAGTCGAACCATATAACACAGAAAGCTCCCTCCAGAGCAAAGCAAGCTTAATGATCGAGAATTCAATAGTCGATTCCGTATTCATTAATCCAAAAGGTCATGATGCAAACATATCTCTACAACTATTTACAACTGATTGAACTCAATAAATATAGAAGAAACTGAACCGGGTCCAAAGTGACAGTGGGTAGTGCAACAAAGCTACAACTACTGTGTGCTCCGGGAGGGGATAATGAATGCTAGGGTGAGACCCCTAGCTCCGTTCCTTAGAACTCGCCACAACTTGTTAACGAAATTTGAGGCTTGGCATGAATCAATGGGCCAACAACTTTGCCCCCGTTTGGCACCCATTTTTTTTAAAGTACATTTTTCTCTCTCTTCTTTTCAACCACACATTCTTTATTAAAATAATATTACACATAAATAAAAAACTTTTTCTTATTTTTCAACTACACACTTCTCATCAAATTACTATTCTAAAATGCATTTTTACATAAAAATGTCTCTCAAACACCCCCTTTATCTATAAATGTTCAAAAATAATCAAACTTCTAACCATTTTAAATGGACTCGCCAAAAATTACCAACCTTCGATAAATTTAACATCTCGCATTGAATTCATATATATTAATTTAAAATGCCATCACCATAATCACTAACACTCAAAATAATAAAATGGCGAAGACAATCGAATTTTGAGCCAAAAATGGTAATTTTTTTCATTTCCTTACATAAGCATATGGTTCATCGAAATGGTAGATAGTATGTCCAAATTAACTCATGATGAAACTAATGTTATACCAAGAACTGATCCTTCGTCTCATTTCATACCAAATTTCTCCTGAAATAAGACAGCAGAGTAGGAGAAACAAAAAGCACAAGCTTCCGGTGAACTTTAACACTTGAACCGAGGTATCTTGATATAGGAACAGATCAGTTCAATCCTCTTTGCTACGAGCTAGTCTTGTTCGATGTCTGAGTTCAGCCCTTTTCCATCTAACAATCAAATGACAAAGTGAAAATAAGGTGTTCACCTGCCAATAGAAAGTGAAGCATAAATTGCTCAGGTGAGAAGGCGAGAAACCATCAAAAGAAGAAAAAGTGCACATTTGGTACAGAATATTTCAGCTATTAAAACAATCTTAACGCCTTTTTCTTCATTAATACTGTTCAGTAATATTCCATCTTCTAAATTGAACATGCCATTTTATAGGTTATTGAACACGGACCAGGATTATGATTGCAATCACCAACAATGGCCCCGACCAGAGTGTGGAGAGAAAAAGTCCACGTGAGTCAAAATAATTCTGGCCTGCGAAGTTTTTCCAGTTTCCAGCCAAGAAACTATTAAGCCTCTCAGCAAGATAAACTCCTGCCACTGCATGATGATGCTACTGCATAAGTAACTGCATTCGGAAATGTATCTATATAGGCCTATTTGATCCACATTATTTGGAAAAAATACATTCTTGAACAGTAATTTGACATCATTTCAACTCCATATTGTTCAATAAAATATTATTACACGCAAATCTAAAACTTTTTCTTATCTTTTAACAACACATTTCCCATCATTACTACTCAAAAATGCATTTTTATAAAAATAATGTGGCTCAAAACAAGGGCATAAACTGCAATTCAGGTTGCATATGCAAGATAACTATATACATGTATTCCTTCTCATACAGGTTCTAATAGCTCATTAAGTATAAAATGTCTGAAAGGGGTATTATCCTACCTTGCTCATGTATAAGGTGTGATTAAAGCATCTTCGATAAGAGTTTCTTTCAAAATATACTTATTTCTTTAAAATTAACTTTTTACTTATTTCTTAGCCAAACATGCTCGCACCCAGAGTAGGCAATTTGGCAGGATATACCTTCATGTTTTGCTTCCATCCAGAGGTGTTAATTGATATGAAGAACAATATCTTATCATTTTTTTTTCTCCAGCGTGCAGGGTGGGAACAAGGCGAATAACAGTATCTTTTTCCTGTTTCCAGTGATGATGAGTGTACTACACCCTCTTCTACTTTTACTGAAATTTCGAGTGCTAATTTTCACTTTCAAGTGAAGACATGAGGCAGCGAAATATGGGTCATTAAAGGGATGCATGATAGAGTACCAGACACGATTTGGCAGTACAATAAACAAAATTTTGATTAATTTTTCTTTTGTAATATTGTCCTATGTTATCCAGTCCACCTTACCAAAAGTACCTCAAGTGTATTGTTTTCTCAAAATGGCAGCAACAGTGATTTAGTACTGCCTCCGCAAAAGCAGCTATCATCTTCTCCAACACCGTATTTTTTAAAATTCGTTGGTATGCTGAAGCTTGAGCCTGTTTCCAATTGAAACTGCAGCATTGTCTCTTCAGTCTAATTACTGGCTCCCTTGCAGCAGGGTCTGAGGTTTCTCTATAGAGTACTAGAATTTGGGAAAACTGTATCCAAGTTTTGTAGCAATACAGATCACACTGAATCCTTAAAAAGACATCAAATCTTAATGAACTGAGTGCATGTTCGGCTGAGCTTAAGAAATTTTCTTAATAATAAGTTTTAAAATAAATAATTTTCTTTTATCAAAGTTGGAAATAAGTTATATCTTTCGAAAATAACTCTACATCATTGTCAAAATTAGTAATTTATTTATTTTTCACTCATAAAAGAAAAGGTAATATATCCCAACATGTTCAGAAACAAAAATATATTTACAAGTAACTTAATGTTACTTATAAGCATAGCAAAACATGTTGTGTATGCATACTTTTTAGCACAACTTCATCAACAGGCAAGCATGAGGAAAAAGAGTTACAGCAAGATAAACATACATGCGAGAAGGAACAAGCACATCTGGAAGTTGATGTTCTTCCTTGAAACAAGAGTTAGTAGCAGCAAAGCCACATGGAAGGAGAGAAGACATATCAACCAAGGTTCCTGCAGTCAAGAAGTTTAAAGATCAGAAAGACTAGCAAAATTAAAGATAAAGTATCACCCTGAACAGATATAACACCGGATGAATGATAGAACAAAAACGCTAAATTATGGTCTTCCAAATGTGGCTATAAGTCAAATCAATATCAGTTTTCACTTTATTCGATTTCAGCAGCCTCCATTTATGTCATCCTATCTCGTAGCAAGGAAGTGAACAGGAACGGAAAAAGAGAGGTGGAGAGGAAGATAGAGCAAGGAAGGGAAAATTAATATTATACATAAAACAGAAGAAAACTGAAGTGGTAGAAAATAATGGAAGAGATTCCTGTGAATGGGTTCTAGAAAGAGAGTTCCAGCAATCATCAGCTCTATTATTACAGCAGGGAATTCTTTTTCCAACAGAATAGACCCAATTCATACCTTGTCTAATAAACAATTGAACTTAACAAAAATCCCACTGCATTTCGGCTATCTTTTGTTATATTTTTCAAAATTAGTTGATGATTAATATGATTAAAAAGGTATAAAATCATTTTTTTCCAGCATTACAAATAAAACATTTACATTCTATTTGGAAATGCTTAAAAGAAAGCTTTTAAGCAATCTGTCCTTAAATGTCCTCTTTATATAATATAAGAACAAGGAGAATAGTTTAGAAATTAAATGAGCGTGTAAGCAATTTGGAAAAGAAGGAATAGTAACAATAATTTTTCTGTAACTGCTTATGAGCACTTTTAAGTACTCATTGTTTGAGCAGATAACCAATGCCTTTAAGTGCATATAACTTGATTCAATGAATTACGAGCTCCAATCCAAAACAACCTCTTAATCATAATCACTTTTGGGACGATCTTTTCTAACTTCTCCAAGAAACTAGAAAATGGTTTTAAGAGGCATGAACCAAACATGATCACGAAACCATTAAAACATTAATTAATTTTTTTCCAATATTCACTTAATCAATAATCATGTTCAGGAACATTCTAAAACTAAACTAAAGGACTCCCCCATCTTTAAGTTCAAGCACTGTTTTTCTTATATGTTCTAAAGAGAACTCCTAGAGCCAATAGCATTCGTTGACTGCCTAAAACGAAAACAACAGCAAAGGTTTCTATGTTTACCTTCGTCCAATTTTTTTCGGGGACAAGAATTAGGAATGTTATAGATATTAACATCTAAAGGATCCTAATGTCCATTCTTTCAGTGTAAACAATGTAATATCCTTTCAAGGGACTTGTAAAAGTCTCATCACGATACTATGATGGCATGCAAAGAACATAATTCCAGATACCAACTAATGTTCTCTGCTGGATCTTTTCATCTCGACACAAGTTTCATTCTAGATCTGCATTTGACTGAAAAAATTTCCCCGGACCACTATCTGTCCTGCCAACAAGAGCTCCTCTGCTACTGAATATACAAATATAGTTGATTAACACAGCAAATCCTTTCTTCCCTCTTTCCGAAGGAGGAGGGCCTTGTTTCCCATGGCCGAGAATGCAAAGACAACTACACAAGATTTCTTGGATGGAAAGTTATTTCATAGCAGTTGCAACTGGGGCAATTTCTTGGATGGAAAGCATAGCTAACATGCTTCCACATTCAACCATAAGATTTATCTCCATAGCTTTTGTCAGTATGTGATAACTTGCATGTAATTATGTTTCTTTTCGTTCCAGAATTCAAAAAAATGGCCAAGTGCATTCAGGCTTGTTTCAAGGGAGGCCTCATACTTCGTCCAGGTTGGATTTTCTTGCTACACTCTTAGTTACCATTATTACACACCATTTTCTTACCTTCATTTTCGCTCTCAAATAGACAATTCACTCCAACAGACTGGAAATTTAGATTGTAAAGCTCGAGTGATGAACTTCAGACCATCAATTAATTTTCAAATAGGTCAAAAATTAATTGTAGTACTGTGCCACATACTAACTAAATATATAGAGACAGCACTTTCAACAACTATCTGAATAACATATATTCGTGAATACTATTAAACAATAATTCCATAACATTTTGTTCCCCTTTTATTTTTACAACTGTTACTTTAGTAAGATGCTTCTATTTCAAAGAACCGACTTCAAAACAGGTCTAACAGTCAGCCTTAAGTTTAAAAGAAATATAATAATAACATGAAACCACAAAAAATAAAAATAAAAACAAAAAACAAAAAATAAAAAAGAGAACCGGATTTATGAACAAAATATGATCTAATGTAACATTTTCTAAGATTGGTTGTTTATAATTCCAATTGTCAATTATTTCAAGAAATAACACAATTTACTCCAAAGTCAAACCCTACAAAGTAAAAAGGAGCAAAACTAACATACTACGTACACAATGATGCACTATACATCTTATAAGGAATCTGCTCAAGTTTGAAGATATTCCAATCCAGTTATCAAATGGGTTCTCAGTTATTCAATTTTATTCATGAACAAACATTTAATCAAAACCCATAAAATGGTAAATACATAAAAGAAGGGGGAAAAATCAATACACAATCAAAACACGTGAGCATATATACACATGATTTTATATATTTATAATATGGTTCCTTTCCAGTCCAAGTATCAAATGGGCTCTCAATATATTCAATTCTTTCGACAGACAATCACACACGTGCCCATATATACGTAGGAGATTATAGATGCATATATGAATCCATAAATGTCTGTTTATATGTATAATACCTTCCAATCAATGGCATGGAAGAAGCCCATGAAGTTTTCATAAGCAGGATTGAGTCCAGAGCGGAGTTCAGCCGTCAACTTTTCCACTAGATCTGACATTTGGTCCATGTGAGCATTCAGAGCAGATTGCAATTCTTCCATTTTTTGTTATTCTCTTGATCTCGATTTAAATCTGGAGACTGGAATGGCGAAATTGTCTACTTTATTCTTTTCTCCCGAGTCCGGAATACTCTAGGAGACGCTTCAAATTAATGGTCGCTATTTGTCATTTGCACCTCTCTTTTTACTCGCAAGTGAAACTTTTTAAGCTTTGCCAAACATTTCCTAAGCTTTAAATCATTTTTAAATATGGACTTTCATTTAAAAAGTATAGTCAAACAAAACATTAGTTTTAAAAGTCCATAAACTAAATTTTTTGGGTAAAAGGCCTAAAGACATGGAAAATAAAAAAATATAATTTGTAAATGACTAAAATGACCTTACATACAAAAAAGACATTACTGTCCTAATTTCCTTTTGACCCTAATTAAATTCTACATTCCTTCCATTTGCTCTTCAAGAATCGACTGTAAAGGGATGCAAATCCTTTTTTTGTTATCATCATTTTTCTCTACTTAATGAAATCATAAACTCTACATTCCCTTTTCCTTGAACACTCATTTGGTTGAAGGGAGTAATAAAATCTTGCAATATTATTGTTAGGCATTTGGAGAAGAAGGGGGTGTTGTAATTTTCAATTTTTGGGTTATTTTCTTTGTCCTTTTTTTGAATAATTTCTTCATATTGTTGTATATATGTTTATAGTTTTTATTTGTGAACAATGATTTTGAATTAATTTTATCATTAGATTAGAGTTTTGATATTGGTTACTTTCAAACCCTTTTCTCATTACTCATCATTTGTATCAGTTAAAATAAAATGTAAGTTTGCAAAGGCATGTTTGACTATTCTTTTTATTGTTCAACCGTAAAATATATATTTAATTTTCGTCTATACATAACGACTTACATGTCGTTTTTTGCAATTCGTAACGAATTACATATCGTTATCAATATTGTACAATGTTTGAAATTTGATGAAATTTTTATATTGAATTACAGCTAAGGACACCGCGAATATGGTATGGATATCAGTTTGTTTTTTAATTGAATATAAGCAGTCGGTTGAATGTGTTTAAAAATGAAAATATGCAGGGAATAACAAAGAAAAAAAACCTCTATTCTTGGTGCGAAAACTATTTCTTATGTGGAATTATATGATAAAGTGAAAGAGGTGTTGAACATCAATTCACAACTGTTTCGAAATTTAATTGGAAAAATCAAATGATTAAAGAATCTATTCACAACTCAAATGGTTACGAGTACAGTCATAAAATATCAGTGAACTGCATGTTTTTATTCCTAAATAAGATGGAACAAATCAATACCTTGAAATAGAAACCAGTACCTTAGCTTCTGTTGGAGCATACTCTTTTATTATTTCATTTATATTCATAATGGATAATTGATTTGGAATTATTTCCTGCAAATTACATAATCATCGTGTGTGTTATCTTGCTCATTTACTTGATTTCAATATAAAAATTCAGAAATTTGGATGTTTACTTTGTGATTTCGTACTACAGCTCTCTTGAGGGACATGCTTACTCAACTTTGCTCTAAGAGAAATTAGACATATCAGGTTAAATATTGTGTCAGCCTTTCCCATCCCCGGCCCAAAGAAAAATGGTGAACGTTGTTTTTTTCCTTTTTCTTTAGGTGCTACTGGTGGATGACTTTTTTAGATAGAAATAATTGGTCCAGCATTTTAAGCAACTTATTCCTTTAGTTTCATCAAGATGTAGGTCGAAAGTGTGTGTATATATGTGTGTACGATAGAAACTATAATGTAATGACTGGCTTATATACTAGACGAACTTCCTGGTTTATTATCATAATTCATAATCCAAGTTCCTAAGTTTGTGACAATGCTGAGATTATAAATGATCAAAATTATTCAATAGATCCATAAAGACTATATTAATCGACCGTTCATTTCTATTTTTATAAATTTCTCCCAGAACATTCTTGATTCTTAAAGTTCTCGAGTAATAATCTTCTGAGATTAAGGTTGTAATATTGTCCTGACTTGTAACTTTATAACTTTGTGCTTACTCGAAGCACAAGATGATTTATTAAATTTTGTAGTCATTGTGCTATTGAAATGCTTTTGTACTATTGAAATGTAAACGACGTTCATATAGTTACTGTTTATGTAAATGCACTCAATCTAATGAGTATATAATTTTCTTCCTTCTAAAACAAAGTGTTTAAGATCGTTGTAGTACAAAAATGTATTGATTTTAATTAAGACATTGAAGTAGTTCTTGAAGCACAAAACGATATAGATGTCGTTTCAATAAAAAAAAGTAGAGTGAATAACATAACGATATTGAAATCATTCTTGTAATAAAAAATGATTTTTATATCGTTCAGTATGAAATACACACTGCTTAACTTATTTTGGTAACGACATAAAAGTCGTTATGACTATACATAAACAATATATAAGTCGTTCTAGTACAAAAATGCACTCATTCTAAGAATGACATTGAAATCGTTCCTGAAACTCAAAACGATATAAATGTCCTTCCAATAAAAAAAGTGCAATGAACAATGTAACGATATTGAAGACATGACGGGTAGTTGTGTACGGCCAAATCTACTTTTAGCCAGAACGATATAATTATCGTTTTATATGAAAAGAAACTGTATCTATGTCGTTATACTTGTAATTTGAATTGAATCGATTTCAAACTATTCAAATTTGTACTAAAACGATATGAATGTCTTTACTTTATTTGTGATTTTGATACATAACGATATCATTATCATTTTAGTACAAGTTTGATGACGTCGATATCGTTTTAGCTTAAATCATAACTAAAACTACATACTTATCGTTTCAGTTAAAATAAAACGATAATTATATCATTTCTACTAAAAATAATGATTCGATCGTCCACGACCACCATACATGTATCTGACGTATGTTGGATGATCAATATATGTAATTAATTGGGTTCGATCTCACTCAAAGGAAATTATGAGAACATTTTTGTTCTCGTGATTGTATACCATTTTCGAACAATTCTGACAAAAAATATCTTCGTTCGCTCTTTTTAAGTCATTCGAACGGTATCAACCTACTTGATGACCTCTTTCGATCGTCTTACGTATGTTGAAAGCATGACAGATGGTTGTGGACGGTCAAATCGCTATTTTTATCCAGAACGATATAATTATCGTTTTATATGAAAAGAAACGATATCTACGTCTTTATACTTGTGATTTGAATTGGAACGATTCCAAACTCGTCAAATTTGTACTAAAACAATATGAATGTCGTTACTTTATTTGTGATCTTGATACATAACAACATCATTATCGTTTCAATACAAATTTGACGACGTTGATATCATTTTTGTTTAAATCATAACTAAAATTATATGCATATCGTTTCAGTTAAAATAAAACGATACTTATATTGTTTCTGCTAAAAATAATGATTCGATAGTTCACGACCACCAGACATGCATCTGACATGTGTCAGATGATCAAAATAGGTAATCAAGTGGGTTCGATCTTCTTCAAAAGAAACTATGAGAACATTTTTGTTCTCATGATTGTATACCATCTTCAAACTATTTTGACAGAAAGTATCTTCGTTTACTCTTTCTAAGTCATTCGAGTGGTATCAACCCACTTTATGATATCTTTCAATCATCCTACGTATGTTGAAGGCATGACGGGTGGTTGTGGACGGTTGAATCATTATTTTTAGTGAGAACGATATAATTATCATTTTATATGAAAAGAAACGATAACTACGTCGTTATACATGTGATTTGAATTGAAACGATTTGAAACTTATCAAATTTGTACTAAAACAATATGAATGTCGTTAATTTATTTATGATTTTGATACATAATGATATAATTATCGTTTCAATACAAGTTTGACGACGTTGATATCGTTTTAGCTTAAATCATAACTGAAATTAAATACATATCGTTTCAGTTAAAATAAAACGATACTTATATCGTTTCTACTAAAAATAACGATTCGACCGTATACGACCATCAGACATGCATCTGACATATGCAGGATGATCAAAATAGGTAATCAAGTGGGTTCGATCTCCCTAAAAAAAAACTATAAGAACATTTTTGTTCTTATGATTGTATACCACTTTTGAGTTATTCCGACAGAAAGTATCTTCGTTTGTTCTTTTTAAATCATTCGAGTGGTATTAACCCACTTTATGATATCTTTCGATCATCCTACGTATATTGAAGGCATGACGAGTGGTTGTGGACGGTCTTTTTTTTAGAGAGAACGATATAATTATCGTTTTATATGAAAAGAAACGATATCTACGTCGTTATACTTGTAATTTGAATTGGAATGATTTCAAATTCATCAAATTTGTACTAAAACGATATAAATGTTGTTACTTTATTTGTGATTTTAATACATAACGATATCATTATCATTTCTATACAAGTTTGACGATGTTGATGTCATTTTAACTTAAATCATAACTAAAACCACATACATATCGTTTCAATTAAAATAAAACGACAATTATATCGTTTATACTAAAAATAACGATTCGACCGTCCACGACCACCAGATATGCATCTGACATATATAGGATGCTCAAAATAGATAATCAAGTGGTTTCAATCTCCCTCAAAAGAAACTATGAGAACATTTTTGTTCTCATAATTGTATACCACCTTCGAACTATTTAGACAGAAAGTATTTTTGTTCGCTCTTTTTAAGTCACTTGAGTGGTATCAATTCACTTAATGACATTTCTCGATCATTCTCGTATGCTGAAGGCAGAACAGGTGGTTGTGAACGCTCGAATCTTTATATTTAGCTAGAACGATATAAATATCGTTTTATATGAGAATAAACGATATCTATGTCGTTATCACTTGATTTGAATTGGGATGATTTCAAACTCATTAAATTTGTACTATAACGATTTGGATGTCGTTGTCTTATTTTGTGGGTGATGTGAACTCGGTAGTAACGAACACTAATGAACCCACAGAAGAATGACACAAATCCCAAGAAAGTAAAAAAAATCAAAGTTTAGGACTCAATTCACAAATTTACGGACCAAACAACAAATATTATATTAAACTATTGACCTTTTGATTACGAAACTTATAAATTTAATCCGGATTTGGATTTAACCCAACCAATTAATGAATCAAACAACCCTAAGATAACAAAGATACGGATGACCTTTTGATTACACAATTAATTGAATCTTACCCGAGTTGTTAAACGCCACAAGATGTTGAATCTTGATAAGTCAGATTTGTTCCTCACAAGAACAAGGATTGGAAGCAAAAGCCTTTCGAATTAATTTCTTAAATATCAAAGTTTTGGAATACAATAATGAAATAAATTTCCTATTTATGCTAAAGTCTAGAAATATGGAAAAAAAAACTTGATTTAAGAGTCCTAAAATAATAAACTTGCCAAAAATAAGAAATTGAGTCAAAATAGGATTCTCACGAGAAAATTGCAACTTTGGTCCCGAAGTATACTATGTGGCCGACTTTGGCCTAACTAGGATCATATCAGTGGGTTTACATAAAGATAATAATATCGTTTCAGTACAATTTTGATAACATTGATGTCGTCTTAGTTTAAATTTTAACTAAAATGATAATTATAAAAATGACGATTCGATCGTCCATGGTCACCTAACATATATTTGTCATACGTAGGATGATAAAATAAGTCACTAAGTGAGTTCGATCTCATTCAACAGAAGAAAGATAGTATCTCCATTCTCTCTTTCTGATTCATTCGAGTGCTATCAATCCACTTGATGCCTTCTTTCGGTCATCATATGTCGTTCTAATTATTATTTAAACTGTAATGATTTCAAACTCTTTAAAATTGAAAAGAAACGATGCATATGTCGTTCTAGTTATTATTTTGTGCATAGGGGAAAATTTAAAAATCGTTATTAGAATAAGAGTATTTTATACTAGAACGGCATCAACTACTTTATGTGTCACCGGATCGAAGTGTAAATCATTACATGAATATGCAAAATATTCACATTCCGAACATGTATAATACGTAAACTTGAAAATTATAAAAAGTAACGAAAATATGTAAATTTCAATTACATTTAATATCGTAGTCATAACGTTTTAGTGTAACCACTCCTGAAATGATATATAAGACTTTATAGTTACGATTGAATACGAACGATATCATTGTCGTCGAAAATTATATTGAAACGACATAAACATTGTTTACTTATTCCATAGCGTGCGCCAAACCTTTTAAACAATGAAGCAATGTGTGTTCGATATCGAAACGACATATACATCGTTTTTTATATTTCAAGAACGAGTTCAATGTCATTATACAAATCAGTTAAGCGGAGTGTATTCGATGTTGAAACAATATCGAAGTCATTTTATGTTTCAGGAACGATTTGAATGTCGTTATGCAAATCAGTGAAACAGTGTCAGCAGTTCATTTCCATTCCACATTTTTATGAAGTTGATAAGTTATATTTTAAAATTTCTTTAAACTGTAATATCTTGGTGCTGGCTTATTCGAATTGACTTTTTCTGAAGTCGAATAGTTCTTATTAATTAAAAACTTTAAAATGAATACAATATCGATATACTACATCGCTTTTTATTAAGATCTAATTATTGAACTCTAAATAAGATAGAAATTTAAAAATTATTTTTTTGTCCATTTTTTTAAAAAATAAAGATAAAATTTATTTAAAAAGATTTCGTGTGTTATAATAGGTGTCTAATGAAGAAATGACTTAGTAATTGTTTTTGACTAATTGCTAAGTCGTGGATAATGTTAAAACTTTAGGTGCACCAGAGATCAATTACGAAGAAGAGTTTGAATTCTAAGGAGAAGATGATTTTGAAGGGGAAGATTTTTTGAATTTAAAGGAAGAGAATGCTGTTAGAACATGAATGCGTATTTATTAGAGCCTACCCGATGATCGACTCGAAAAAAACCACCAGGTCAATGGTTCAACCGGTGGGTTATTGTTAAATTCTAATTTTAATTAAATTTTATTTTTGAAGTGAAAATGAAATAATTTTTTGAAAAGTAAGATATATATTTTGCTCATAAAAAATAAAAGATCATCATTTGTCATAATGGTTGTGGAGTTAAAATATTTTCTTGTCATCTAAGGTTCAAGTCACGGCTTCAGCAAATTTAGAAAAAAAAACTCCAACCCCTTCTTCATTTTTGTTTTACAAGTTAAGGGTAAATAAATCTTTTGACACTTTTAAATAATTAAAACTCCTTTTATTTTTATAATTTTGGTCAAAGGCCAATTGACAAAATGTACATTAGGCATGGCCATCCCAACTCATTTTCCATTACAAATATGATTTGTGTTATAAAACTAAAGGGAAGAGAGAAAATAAGAGAAGAAATAGAGAGTCAAAATTAGTATGAATCAATGCCCTATATTTATAGGGTCCAAAATAAGAGTTACAATTGGAATAAATTAGATCTTTTAAACTAAATAAGATTTTTTCATGTATCATGATAACATTAAATAATCATCAATAATTATTTCATTATTTTACAACACTCCCTCTTTGATGATTATTTGTACAATAACTGTCTCGTTAAAAACCTTGTTCAATAAAAATCCAATGGGAAAAAAATGAAACAAAGAAAAAAAGAGTAAAGTTAATTGTCAATATTTTGGAGTATAAAGAAAATGTTGCCTCATTAAAACCTTATTAGAAAAATCAAATGGGATAAAACCTAGACAAAGGAAAAAGAGTATAGCCACTCTCCTGATGAAAATCACTAAAGATCTTTGAGTCGATGTATTTCTATCATTTGAACCAATTTAATGAATGTAGATGTTGGTAATGTTTTGTGAATAAATCGGCCACATTGTCACTTGTGCGAATTTGTTGGATATCGACGTCGTCATTCTTTTGAAACTCATGTGTATGAAAGAATTTTGGAAAAATATGTTTCGTCCTTTCACCTTTGATATAACCTTCTTTAAAATTGTGCAATACAAGCTGCGTTGTCTTCATACAAAATTGTTAGACTATCTTTTATTGAAATTAACCCACATGATGGATCATATTTCTCAACCATGCACATTTTTGGCCTGCTTCATAGATTGTAATAATTTCAGAATGATTTAAGGATGTAGCTGTCAAGGATTACTTCACAAATCTTCATGATATAGCATTTCCTCCACGTGTAAACACATAACCTGTTTGTGATTTAGCTTTATGTGGGTCAGATAGATAACCTGTATCGCATATCCCACTAAAGCAGATCCCGACTTTTGAGAATAAAATAATCCAAAATCAATAGTATCCTTTAGATAACGAAAAATATGTTTAACACTATTCCAATATATTTAAGTTGGTATAGAGATATATCTTGAAAAGAGATTTATAGAAAAAGTTATGTCGGGTTAATGCAATTTGCAAGATAAGTTAATACTTCAATTGTATTAAGATATGGTACTTCAGGACCAAGAACATTTTCTTCATCTTTAATTGGACGAAATGAATCATTTTTTCACGTCAAGTGATCGAACAATCATAGGTGATACCAATAGATGTGCATTATCCATATAAAAACGTTTTAAAATTCTTTCTGTATACATAGATTGGTGAACAAATAATTTATCTACGAAATGTTCAATCTGCAATCCGAGACAAAATTTAGTTTTTCCCAAATCTTTCATCTCAAATTCATTTTTCAAATAATTTGTAGTTTTGTTGAACTCTTCACGAGTTCTAATCTAATTTAAATCATCAACCATAATTGTAAATTCAATATTTTTTTTTATGAAAACACATGGACGGACATCGTCATTTTTATAGTATCTATTCAACAAATACTCGCTAAGACGATTATACCACATGCGTCCAAATTGTTTCAATCAATATAATGATCAGAGAACATGGTTCTCGAGTATGTATCATTTGAGTTATGCTCAAGCATATTAAATCTTACAAAGATAACATTAAGAGTCATGCCAAATGAGTTGGCTATCACTTATTTCAAATTTCATATATCGTCAAGATAACATGATATAGACTCATGATTTCATTTAGGACAATCTTTACGAAATTCACTATGTTGAAAGTCGTGCATTGCACATTACGACTTCATTTTTCTCATTTCGTTTACGTATAAGTATATACCTTTAGATTTTCGGACCACAAGTCCAAAAACTTTATATTTTTCTAGTAAATTCAATTTAGAATTATGTTCCTTCTATTTGGCCAAACATTATTTCGATCGATATATTTCGATGCATTTATTTTGATTTCTTGCTATTTATAATATGATGCAGTACATCATGTGTAGAAGCATTGTCGACAACTTTTCTTTTCATTCTCGATTCTATTTCTTTTCCCGTAATGACAAAACTTATTGAGATATCTCAAGTTTCAATATCTCAGGTACTTGAACTTTTTCTGAAATTTTATAATTTGTTATGTCTAAATACTCATCAAAAGTATATGCCACCTTAATGAGATCATCTTTGTTAATTGCTCCATTTTCATTTGAAGATTTTTTGTATTAGAATCAAACACTATCACACTTTAGACGTGCCATAGATATATCAAATATAATGCTAACCAATTATCCTCTTAGGACATCAGTTCGTGTTGGAGCATTTAAAACTAGTGCGTGAGATATTGTTTATCTCTTTGATCAGTAAATGTATTCAAATAAATTATTTTTTGAACTTCTAGTTCGAGTGATATTTTGAGGATTTAGAAAATGATGTATTTATACATTATTTTTCAACTTTTTAATCTCTCCCTCTGAGTGCTGAGAGAATTATCCAATCAATATGATAATCATTTTTTTAGCATTACAAAATATCACACATTTGAGATAATTGTTCAAACTATGTACTTATTCTCAACATTCTTTATTTTTCATCTCAGTCATTGGATGTTCAATTTTTACATATATTGCACTATCAAAATAATTAGATGAAAAAATTAGGACTTGACTAGAAACTGATTATAATAGGGAGAACTATGATTCTGACATGATGCACAATAGAATTCTCTAAATAAAAATGAAAAATACTTTCTCAATTAAATTAATTGGAGGCATTTAACAAATGATAGTATTAAATAATTTATCGACCTCTTAGCTAAAACTTATTAAAAGGTTGAGATTTATATCCACTAGCATTAATAAGACACGGTCTTGATTATATAATATAAAAACTATGCTCATAATTTTAGCAATAATTTTGCAAACTTCAGGTTACGAACACCATGCAATCATCTAGTATTTGTATCAAATCTATTAGATACAAATAATATTTAAATGGTCAACGTGGTGGGTGATGGGGCCCCATATATCACCTTAATTTATTTTTAGAAATATAAGAAATTCAATTCCAATTTTAGCTAGTGATGTTTAATAATTAATTGTCGATAAAGATAATAAATGATATATAGGAATTCATTCGATTGAGGAATCTTCTGATTTTTCGTTGAATATCCATTAAATTTTTTTAATTTTGCATCATTATTGATCTAGTGATGGTCCAACTGATCATGCCAAATAATAAAATCAATTTGAACTTTTGGTTTAATATAAGATATAATTCAATTATTTAATTTCGAATAATATGATTAAATATTATATAATCATATAATGATCAATGTCCACATAACATAAGTCATAAGTTTTCCTTTAAGTATAAGCACAAATTTATAAATTACACACAATATATTTTTCAAAACATGCACTATTTCAAGAGCACATATTATTTTATTATTGCTTTTTTAAGAGCAACATCAATATTCTTCTAAAATATTGGAATCGTAGTGGTATGCTCTTCAGGAGCAATAACGTGTTATTATTTGAAATACTAAATTGTATAAGAATTTACTTTTAGAAGTAAAAACATAATTTACGTTAGATTGCATTTAATTATACTCTTTGGGAGCAAGTAAAATCTAATTAAAATATTTGTTAATAATAGTGTGCTACTTCAAGAGTAATAATATTCATTTTAAAATATTAATAATGCTGTGTTCTTCATGAGCACTAATAAATAATTGTTTAAAAACATTAATTCATCACGAGTATGTTTTCTAAACAAATATTAATATTTTCAGAGTTGTACTTCTTCGAGAGTACTTTATATATTACTGTTGCTTCTTCGGAAGCAACAGTAATTAATCAATATTGTAATTCATGTTTTTCATGAAAAATATTTCAATATTTTTCTAAAATATTTAAGCTCTTTGAGAGCAAATAATATTCTTTTGAAATATTAAAAAAAAAATATTTCATGCTCTTTTGGAGTAAGCAATACTCTTTAATAATATTAATTATAATGTTGTACTACTTCAAGAATAACAGCAAAATATTTTTTTGAGAATATTTATAGATCCTATGTTATTGTAAACTAGATCTATATTATTGTATTCAATAACTCTAATTTAAAATTTTTTTCAATAGAAAAAAAAATTAACGAGTACAAATTATAAGAAATATATCAAGATTTAATTAAACCTAAATGATATTAATCCATATAAAAGTATTAATAGTAAAATCAAAATCACAATTGCATCGAATTATTGGGGAAAGCATACCTAATTAAGATTAGTGAATAATTAGTATTTAATTAAAATAATTACATATAATTAGTGTAAAGATGATTCTTTTATATTAGAATTTGACAAAATGAAAATTTGGTGGCAAATAAAAATCATAAATTAATTGCATTATGATAACAAATGAATTAAAAAAATATATAGTGGCAAACAATTTTATTGGAATTCATCATTTTCCAGTCAAACAACTCAAAACATGTCCAATCAATCACCCAAATGTATTTTTCACAATTTGAACTAATATTGAAGGGTGTTTCGCATAAATTTTGAAAATTAAAACCATTAATAAACACAAAAGCTTCAACCCACATCAAGATCTACTTACAATTTTTAGTATTCTCAAACTAGTTCCATTTCAAAATCCAAATCATAACACAACAAATTCTCATAGATATGTGTATGCATGTGTGTCTGCATATACACTTACATCTATAAATATTGTGATGATGAAGAAGAAGAATTACGTGAAAGGAAAAGTTTCCCCTGTTTCATTTTCTAGGAAAGCACTCTCTATGTCCGTGGGCCATTAAATTCGTCAGCCCTTGGTGTTGCTTTGGTCTGGTTTTCGACAATGGATGGAAACAGGTCAAATTTGATCAAATTTGACTGTGGGCGGAGGTAGATGGAGGCAGTTAGTGGTAATAGAAACAATTAAATGGCGATGGCAAGAGCGAGAACTAGAAGATATGTGAGAACGAGTGGCAATTAGATATTTTTTTTTCAAAAGAAGATTTTGAGTTATATAAAAAAATTAAACTATCGTGCTCATAACATGTTATAAAACTAAACGGAAGGGAGAAAATATACCATTTTTTTAGCTAAACTCAAAACAATGGATGGAAACAGGTCAAATTTGATCAAATTTGACTGTGGGCGGAGGTAGATGGAGGCAGTTAATGATAATAGAAACAATTAAATGGCGATGGCAAGAACGAGAACTAGAAGATATGTGAGAACGAGTGGCAATTGGATTTTTTTTTTTTCAAAAGAAGATTTTGAGTTATATAAAAAAATTAAACTATCGTGCTCATAATATGTTATAAAACTAAAGGGAAGGGAGAAAATATACCAATTTTTTAGCTAAACTCAAAACAACGATGGAAGAGATACTGTTAAAGGAAATATACACGGACATAACAATATATGAAGAAGAATTCGAAAAAGTAAGGATCATGTTTTATCGTGAATTTGATAAATTTATTATGTGAATGATTATTGATTTGTATTTGAGTTATTTTATAATAGCAGTTTGATGCTCGAAGTTTTAAGACTTGATACATAAATCATACAAGTTGCTCCTACTAGAGAGAGCGGGAGATTAATTAAGATGAAATTCCATCTTATAGTATTTGGTTTATAGGATTAATTATTGAATTGTGAGAGATTGATGTTAAATAGTGTTTAAATTAATGAATTTAATACGGACAATATTGAAAATTGACCTAAATGAAAATGGTAGTTTTTGTTTTTCAAAATTTCAATATTTTAACAGGGATAGATATATAGTGAGATAAATATATAACAATTGTAAATAGCAACACCCTAAGTCATTCATATGTACCAATCTGGCCGAGATGAGCCCATCCTGAATTTTTGAGCATTCTTAAACTACTCCATGTTGCTGTAACTAACATATTATTGTGTTTATCCGTTACTCATCTGATAAAACTGTGTAAATATTTTGTTTGATAAAACAATTAACTTAAAATAATTTTTTGAATTATTTCTAAGCACAACCTAACATGAACACTGGTAAGTGATTACTCTTAAGTATAAAATCTCTCGTGATTTTCCTCTTTGCTCCAGTACCTACAGTTAACACACTGACCCACTAGTATAAAATATCAAGCAACAAAAATTCTGGCTATGTTACTGTTTTCAATCAAAAAATTCTGTATAACAGTGCTGATAATGACACAGAAAAACAATGTAAGCCCCCATTTATTTCTTATTTTTGGAAAAATGAGAATGAAAAATATAGTCGATATAGGTTCCACATAAAAGATGGAAATTCAAATTCGATGACTCGATGTGATGGATAATGATGATATTTTTCATTTTAATGAGAAAAAAATGGAAACCAAACAGAGGTTAAAAGATGGCATTTTGGGCTAACAAATTATTAATTAAATTAATAGTTGTCGAACAGGTACTTAATGATAAATTCTACTTATTGCACATGAGGATGTTACTGTAAGTATTATGTACTAGGTTCAATCAATTTTGGACATAAATACTTTTATATATAATTAATGCAATTAAATGGCAGATCTATTATTTAATTAATAGACAATTAAATAAATAATAGACTCCGTAGATTCAAATATTTGTAATTTGTTAATCACAAGGAGTTGTGATTGTGAGATACAAATTACATCTGATTGAATCTTAAATCATCCGTGGTCGTAAGTAATAACGAGATACATATATCGTTATTACGGATAGACCATCACGTGTGGCATTTCTTACTTGTGAAGTAAGTAGTTGATTTCACAAGTTAAAATGTGGAGACACTTAAATGAACACGTGGATGTTTTGTTATAGAACAAAACATTGGAGACCCGTCGAGAGATTTCACATGGATAACTATCTGAGTGTCAGTGGCTAATTTCTAACGTTCGGTAGTGGAATTGGTCCTTTGACTTGAGGTCGTCATGGTACCTTATATGAGGACAGTCATACTTTGGTGGTGTTGGATGTTGCTCTGAAAAGGGCCGCTAATACGATATCGTTCGGGTACTTCAAGAATCGTATGAAGGTTGTGATTGATCAATAAATGATTCATCACTCTTAGTTAGTAGGAGATTATGATCTGCGTTTCATTCGATTGAGTCGATGATGAAATTCTTGGCCAAGGTGTACTTATAAGTCGAAAATGAGTTTTCGACTTATATTGACTTAATAGTGGAGTGAAAGATATGATTGATAATTGAGATTGACACAATTCCATATTTCGTAATTGATCGGATCATATTGACGAAGGGATTATAGTTTCACGGTAAACGAACGAATTTGGTTTTATCATACCACGTGACATTTTCCGTCACATGTATTGCCCTGACACATTGCTAGATGTCAATCAGGGACGGCGAGTGTGAATTGACGATAAATTATAAGGGTATTTTAATTTATTAATTTTGATTAGATCAAAATAATATTTCACGTCGTTAGGCATCGTGGTCGGGAACCTAATGGGTCGCACACAAAAGAGAATTGGAAGATTGCAGATTGCCAATTAGTTAATTTAACAATCGTTGGATAAATTAATTAATTGGATTTGTTATTTATATTCCCGAATTAATTAATTAGATTAATTAATTCACGGACCGGGTTTAATTAATTGGATTAATTAAATATTGGACCGGACCGGACCGAGTCTGTTTGGGTTTATATAAATACATGGTTTGTGTTTGAGATCCATATGGGTTTTTCATTATTCTTGCTGGCACAAGAAAAAAACTCTAGAAGCTACAATCTTATTCTCTGTGTGGATCACCGTTGGAGGCTGAACAATTGGACAGCTGTGGTGGCGAATCAATGTTGATGGAACGAAAAGAAAAGCAAAAAGATTGCAAATCTAGAAAAAGGTACAATCTTATCACAATTTCTATCAAACATAAAGGCGATTCTTGGTGGGAATCAAAAATTATTTTAAATTTCGCTGTGCATGTATAAGTAGATTCCCAACAGTTACGTTCGTAGAACACTGCATTTGTGGAGTCACACACACTTCAAGTTCCAAGAACTTGAGAACCAACCTACTATGTCAAAACAGAACATCTCTCTCTATACAAAATCACCATTTGATCCATTCTAACTAAGATTACTTAATGACAACCTTGGTTGATGTTGTTCAATGCTAGCATAATGCACTCTGGTTGAAATCATGGCGTGAGAAGAATTAGAAATTATGGTTTTCGAAAGATTACAACATTACTCTGTAATATTTAACGCTTTATGGTAGATTAATATTCAGGCCCTGTTTGATAGCCATTTTTTTCAAAATGTATTTTTCTCTCTCTTCTTTTCAACCACACATTTTTTATTAAAATAATATTACACGTAAATAAAAAATTTTCCTTATTTTTCAACCACACATTTCCATCAATTTACTATTTCAAAATGCATTTTTACATAAAAATGATTTCCAAACACCCTCTCAATCTTAAATTTAGACGTTAAACATACTCAATTTCATTGCAATTGCAGTCATTGTAGATGGAAATCCAAGAATTTGTTGTTGAATGTCAAATGTCATCGAAAATGATTATACTTATTTGTAATTAAAATAATTAATAAATACTAACAAACAAACGAAAAGATACCAAAGAAAAAAAAATAATAAAATAAAAATAAATAAATAAAAATATCTAACTACAAATTAAAAGAGGCAATGGGATGGTACTGTTCACAAGCCACAATTACAAGTCGCAATTTATTGGCTGGCTCATAAGCCAGATTTTACCACTACATAGTGGCTCATTGTTAATCAGTTGAGCCATTCCTATAATGGGTGGGAGGCGTCAATAATAGCGCCTTTCCTTTCCTTTTGGTTTCTATCTAGAGTTAGAGAAAAAAACAAGGGTTTCCTTCAGCAGCCGGTCTAGCTGTCAGCAGTCCCTCGGTCTCTGTTTTCCCCATCACAATCGTTTCCTGTTTGAGAGACGTTGTAGTGGAGAGGAAGAAATCGAAGGTTTCCATTCGCGCAATAGCTGTCGCCGACCCCGGAGAACTCGGCTTCCCCACCCGTCGGGGCTTGTTGGCACAGCTACACGGGCCTGTGAGAATTCTTCTGTCCATTCTCTGCTGGTTATCCTTCAAATGCGTGTTTTTTCACTGTGAATTTTTGAAATTTATAGTCAATCGGAATGATGATTTACGGGCCATTAACACTTGGTCAGTCAGTGAGTATTTCTTAATCGTGGGTTTTGTCTGATAATAATTGTTGGGTTTGCGGTGGCTGGAATTTGGCGGTGGTGGTGGTGGAGATTTGGTTGGTATATGTGGGTACGGAAGATAACTTGCGGAGTTTCTAATTCTCTTTAGATTTGATTTAATTACACTACTAGCCCATATCAGAAGATTTAAGGGGAGAGAGATAACTCAGCCCCTTCATTGCATAAAAATTGAAATCTCTAGGTGTTTATTATCATCCCAAATTTTTCTTCTCTGAAACAATAGAGGGAAAAACTTAATTCAACTCAAGTCTCAACAATTTGGTTGGGGGTTGGGCTGTAGGGGGGTGTTTGATTACTACTTCCTCTCTGCCATGCCATGGATCGAGGGCTTCCAAGCTTACAACTAAATGTTAATTTTTTTTTGCAAACTCTAGATTTAGCAGAAGATAGAGTTGATGAAATGTTCTTTCTCAAGTTCTTGAATCTATTTCCAACTTTAATCTTCAACTTGAAAATTTTCACTTTTAACCATGAAGGTTTTCTCCCATAATCTGCTCTATGCATAACCTTGTAAATCAAGAACTGGGCTTGTTGGTGATTTACCTCTTCAAAGCTTGACTCAAAGAGAGAGGTGGTGGAGAATTTATGATTTTTTTTTTTTTTGGTTTTACTCAAATTCTGATTTAAAAAATTGAACAAATTCATGTACTGATTTGATTTACCCAACTTTTTAATTGAACAAAATGCATAATTTTCCACTAAAAATTTAAATTGCGAATTCCTTATAAATTTCAGAACTGTAGTTTAGATAGAAAGATTTCACTCGCCAAACTACTCTCTCGATCAATCTTTTCAAATATCCTAGATGATTTCTTGATGTACAAAGGAAATTTTTTACTGTGGTACTACTTTGTTCTTTTCATAGCACAGTTCTGTTGAATGTATTTGTGTAGAAATATTGTGTATGCACTTCAATTTTGCGCGTCAAAACATTATGTTTTCAAATGCTCTATTCATCTAGCCATTCAGTTTGGAAGATTCCTAAAATTAGCTTCTGTCGTAGATATAATTTTTTGATTCTATTCTTACTTTTTATCTTAATCCTTGAAATGGGTTGGTTAGAGTCAAACTTTTTCAATAAACCTTTTCCAACCTTAAGATCGAGCTTGATAGATGTTTGAGAGAACTATTTTGATGGACTATTTTGATAGTTTACCCGTGTCGTGTCGTGTCGACACGGGTACTCCGGCCGAAATGAAGAGTCCGAGCATCTGAGCTTAAAATACTATGGTTGTCAGGGAGATTGAAATTTTGTCAAATAGAAGCCTTGATTGGTTTTACGTTAATATATGTTTGTTATTGTTGACAAATCAGTGTATTTTTTCATAGATTTAAAGAAATTAAAGTGTTAGAGACTGTTCTTTTTTCTTTATATTAATAATCATTCTTGTCAGGAATGAGTCGATCACTTGAGACTAGCTCTCTTAAGAGGAAAAGACCTGAGGTAGATCCATTGGGTCTTGTAGATGCTGAGCGTGCAATCCTTAATGCAATCAAAAGTAAAAAAGATTTGGGGATTTGGGTACGAGATATCAAACACGAGACAAAGCTCACTGATCATGTCGTCAACAAATCGCTCAAGTCATTGTTGACTAGGAAATTGATAAAAGAGGTCGTAAATATCCAGTACAAAGGGAAAAAACACTACATGGCAGTCGAGTTCGAACCCTCAAAGGAAATTAGCGGAGGTGTATGGTATGTTGATGGAAATCTCGACAAAGAACTCATTAATGTATTGAAACAGTTGTGCTTACGGTGTATACGTGTTCAAAAGGTTGCTACTATCGAGAGAGTTCATGAGGATTTGAAGAAGCAACGAGTGGTGATGTTCGAAATCTCTATCCAGCAAGTTTCTGAGATACTGAACTCAATGGTTTTAGACAATGAAATAATCGAGGTGAAGAGCACTGGCCTGGGGGAGTATTATTCGATTCCAATTGGAACAAGTTGTTACCGATTTGATAGTTTGTATTGGCATATCAAAGGTGCTAACTTTGAATATGAATACTTGGAACTCATCCATTCCAAAATAAATTTGGTTCCCAAACTTTTGGCCCCGAGTCTAACATAAATCAGAAGCATTGACACCATCCAAATGTGAGACTCCGAGTTTGGCATAAATCAGAAGCCTGATACACATCATTTTCACTCTTCATCCTTAAGGTCTCGAAAGGTAAAACTTGTGCTAATAGACCATTCTGTTTATTGGATTAGCCAGTAGGACTGGAAGTTTTAAGAGATAATACCCTTTCACATTGCTTTCATTTTTCCTCATTCCTTTTTCTTTCTTGGAAAGTCGGAACTGAGACTTTTGATATTTTAGAATCATATGCCTTGTGGACTATGAGATTCACTTGCTAACAAATATTTTCCGTATTATTTAACAGATAGGTTTTTGACTGAGAGAGTTTATGATACACTTACTAACAGATCAAGGAAATACAAGCGATCCACCTCCTTCAATTCAAGGAGAATAGTTCTTCTGTTCTCAATCTCGTAAGATCAAACCACATCACCTTAGTTTTTGAACAATCTCATTTAAATGAAGTTGGATTACCTGTTCAAATAATTCTTACAATATGGATTTTACAACTTGATGTCAAAGTTGATGAAGCAAATGACAAGTAGTCTTCAAGGTTTACTAATAAAGCAGGAAATGCGCGATGGCTTGAAAGTTGATGTCAAAGTACATGAAGAAAATGACAAGTAGTCTTCAAGGTTTATGGATAAAGCTTGAAATGCCTGATTTCATGATATAAATTTGTATAACCAACTTGGTATTCTCATTTCATTGTTTTCGGCATTGTAATTGTAGAACCACCATGCTGAAGGAAATGCAGAGGTTGATAATTACCCACTTTTTGGGACCACAGATTGTTTATTTATATTTGTTTGTACTAGTCATTGAAACCCAAGTAGTACTCTGCTGTCTACTAGTTTTTCTTTACTGTTTTGGTGATAAAAACAATCAACTATATCAAAAAATAAATAAATGATAAATTGGATAGGATACCTAATGTAATGTCCAATGTGAAATTATAGTTTCGGCCATTATGTAACTGGAGTAATTGAAAAACTATTGTGTAGCAGACTATGCTAAATTGGTTAAGTTGATATTATGCTTCCATAGTTAGAATAATGTTTGAGTTGGTGCTACAAACGCTATTCAACTTAGTTCTTGTTGTTTTCATTGTATTTGTTGTTGCACTTTCTGGAGGAGAGTTGTGGGGGTGGAGGAGTCTTCAATTTAGTGAAACATCATGATAGACCAGTTTTTGATAATTAAGGTAGAAGATATTATGTTAAAGTGAAGTTTCAATTGTAACAATTCTAGATTTATGTCACTCATGTGTATAGTAAAAAATGGTGCATTCTTGAGTCTCTATGTGTGCATGAATGAGAGAGAGACTGAGAGAAGTTCACTTCACCTATATGACCTCCTTGAAGCTTTTAGATTATTGTTGTTCATTCTTCTTGAATAATTAGAAGTTCACTTCACCTATATGATCTCCTTGAAGCTTTTAGATTATTGTTGTTCATTCTTCTTGAATAATTAGAAGTTCACTTCACCTATATGATCTCCTTGAAGCTTTTAGATTATTGTTGTTCATTCTTCTTGAATAATTAGAAGTTCACTTCACCTATATGATCTCCTTGAAGCTTTTAGATTATTGTTGTTCATTCTTCTTGAAATAATTATTCTTTAAACCAAATTCTAGGTTTTGTTCACCATTACTTTGGTTGCCAGTAACTAACTAGATTATCTTTTCCTCCCCAAGTCGATCTTGGGAACGATGATCCTAATATATCTGACTATGCGGATGTGGCTGATTGGTGATTGGTCTGGTAATGTTTGACACATCTGCTTTCCCTTGCAATCTCATTAGGACACTTGGCTTTTACCTTGCTCTTTTTTCTTTCCATTGCTCTGCTTATATCCCTTCGTGGTACTGTGGTCTAGGTTTTTTGTTAATGCACATAAACTGAAAAAAATCTGAAACCACATTTAGATAGTCCACTGGATACCTTTTTGTACAAAAATTTTGGTTTGATTCTTGCTAGTATGGATATGGTGTTTGTTTTGCAGACTATTGTGCAAAAAATTCTTTTTTAGAAATTCTGTGCATAGTCCAGATTGCTTCGAGGAATGTTTTGCTGTGTAAGATGTCTTATTATAGCCATCTGATCTAGGCTGTACAAGGGCATAAAAAAGCATAACACAATACAAGCGATATATTTGAATTGAAGAAAACAAGAAAACAAACAGTTAAGACTCTTGGGTTTCTCTCTACAGCTGTGATGTCATATGACACCACTTGTGAGAAACGATGAAAGACAGACTTTGCAGTAGGAAATTGCATTCCCCTGTGAAGGAAAATGAAATCCAAAAACATTTTATAATTGAATTCCGCAAAATTTGTTTCCTTAAAACTCAACAATATTGAGGTTTAAGTACACTGGTGAAGAAACACCATTTCACCTTCAACTGTGGCATCCTGAGATTTGTTGTTTAGAAGGCCGAAAAAAAAAAAAAAGGTTCCCCTAATCCAAAACGAGAACTAGCTGTTTAAGACACCATTAGCATGAGTTTTTTTAGTAGTAGGTATTTCTAACTTTCCTCCCTTTCTTTTCGTCTTAAATAAAATCTTCAGCAAGGGTAGCCTCCTGTTGTGATTCTCCGATTCTATAAATATGACACCAGGTTCACTAGCCCTTCCATCTCCTTCAATGGAAAATTGCCCGTTTATACACAAGAATGAATCGTCAGAACAATGCTGGCCACTTTTTGAAGAAACCCTGATCTATAAATAGATCAGAGATATGAACCCTTAGATTGACTTCATTACTAGCAAGTACCAAAGGTAGAAAATCATGGAAATTTTCTCCACACCTTTCAACAAGATCAGTTTCATTCCCTACAAGAACAATGATGACATCAGTCCCTCGTTCTGTTCGTACTTCCTAAATCCACTTTGAAGTGTCTCTAGCAGTATATTAGCAGAATAACCAAAGATGCGAGTTTTGGCAGAGAATTAATAGAAAAATATTTATGAGTTACTTGCAACATCATAGGCAATGACTGCTACAGAAGAATCTCTAATGTAGCTTGGAATGAGACTTCGAAATCTCTCTGGACCAGCAGTGTCCCTGTGACCAGTCATATGAAAGTACTGGTTATGAGATTTCAATGAGATGACATTTGGACGCTTATTTCTTGTAACTGACTAGTATATATATGCACTTCGGTAACTAATTGTACATGGGATGTGCTCGGGCAAGGCTGATGGGTGGGATTAAATGGCAAGTTCAAAAGTTTTTCTTTTTTATTCGTTCGTTTATTTTATTTTAATTTTATAACCAGTGAGTTGCAAGCAATGTATTTAATGTTAGACATTTAATAGTGTTGTTGTATTTATTTCTTAATGAAAAAGTTCATATATTCACAAGTTTTTATTAAAATTATTTCAATCAATCAAAAATTTCATCAAATGAAGTACATATACAAGCATGATAAGAAATGGATGTTCCCCTAAAAAAGTCCAGCCTAGGGATGGCAATAGGATGGATTCTTTCCTACCCTATACACATCCCATTACCCGTTTAAGATCAGGCGGGCACGAGGCGGGTCGAGGTGATTGCCACGTTTACGAACCTGTTTAATTTTTAATTTTTTTTTAATTTTTGATAATTCATTTTAGTGACTCCATTCATTTAAGTGAGGCAATAATATGGTTATTAAATTGATTCATTTATTTATTTTTAAAAGTTAAACTATTTGAATAAATTTGGTAAGCTAAAGTTTTTATTTTTTATCATATTCTTTAGATAATTTTAGTTACTATCGCCTATTAGAATTAGTGAAATTTTTCTATTTAGGGTCCGTTTGAGCCCCCATTATTTCCTAATAATGCATTTTAGAATAGTAGATTGATAGAGAATGTGTGGTTAAAAAATAAGGAAATGTTTTGAATTTACGTGTAATATTATTTTATTAAAGAATGAGTGGTTGAAAAGAAGAGAAAGGAAAATGTATTTTAAAAATAATAGGAATCAAACAAGAGTTTAATGTATTGAAATCTTAAATAAATAAAAAATTAAACAAGACGAGGCCCTTGTTACCCGTACCAGCCTCGGGGTGGAATTCCCCGTCTAGTACCCGATTAAGCAAGTAATTCTCATTCCATTCGAGGGTAGATCCTCGTGAGTATCGGGTTTAACGAATATTTTTGCCATCTCCAGTCTAATAAAAAACCTTCAAATAAGATGGGATGGCCATTAGGATAAAAAATAGAAGATAGAATAGAGAGGTGCATTCTGATCATCCAACTAAATTCTCAAGGCCCCAAAAGATCTCTCACGCCTCTTCCCACCTCAAGTTTTCCATAGTAAGAACAATGTAGCGGAAGATTGATTGAACTAAGGTGTTTCCCGAGCATAGTTTGATCTAACCAAATTGATACCCTTAAATCTCTACCCAAATCCTACAACTATCGACCCACACTTCGGTTGCCTTGGTTATACTCACTTAGGACACAAGGTGAAGGCATTATTGCAGCCACAAAGGCAAAGAAAGAAATGGAGAAGATATGGTAAATAAGCACAAATTAAAGGAGCCATTTTTCTCTCAAGAATAAGTCTCAACAATAACCTATATATAACTAGACAAGTACATTGAATTTTTGAGTATTGGACAAGGTGTAGAGTTGATAAACAAAACACATACTAATAAATGGACGACGAAGCTAGTGTCCGACTTGTATGCACATAATTATGATCCATAGTATATTGCATGATTTTTTTAAAGTAAATATTGTTTATTTAATTGTAAATATATTTAATTATAATATTGGTTGAAAAATGACTTTAAAAAGTTTGTGAACCCAATTGAAATGTTTTAATAGTTGATTTGAAACATAAAATGATTATCAATGATTAAATGGACTTAATTGGATGCAATTGGAAGAAGAATGACATATTGAAGACTGAAATTGGTACATTTCCATTACATTTTTATTTAAGTTAAATACATTAGTTATTGTTATTTTCAGGACTTATTAATTACATGCTATTAGTGTAAGAATTGGTTCAAATAATTAACCAAAAATTGGAAAACGAAAAGGTGTGTAAAAGTGAAAAATGAAAAGGTGTAACTACGTGTCAGTTTCGACCAAATATTCGGATTTGATCCGATGATCAAATTACAAAAGTAAATAGATCAACTTATTCTACTCGTCGAGTAGATCGTCGTAGTATATTTGAAATCTTGAAATCAATTTCGCATGAATAAGAAATTGCGGATCAAAGTTGGAAGAAATGAAGTGTTGCAACTTTTCAAAAGGATGCAGATTTTGGCCAAGTGTTGCAACCTTTCGAAATGATGCATGTTTTGACCCACACTACTTCATTTGCACCCTTTCTCCATCTATATATAGGACCCTATGGACATAGTTTTGGGTACACCAATTGGATTGAGCATTCATTCTCCTCTTGCAATTCTCTCATTTCTAATTCCATAGCATTTTCATACATTTCTTTTGTAGAGGGGAAATTCTGTCAAAAGTTTGTCGGTTTCTTGTGGTTTGAAGTGCTGCTACCATAAGTTGTGAATCAATTGTATCTTGAGAGACAAGTGTCATTCACCGTGAGCACCGTAGCGGGACAATTTGTCTTAAGGAAAGAGATAACGTCTCGCCTTGGATTATTCTCTATTTCTACTCATTCTTAATCATTGTTTTGCATAATCGCTATACCAAAACTCTGTCCAGTTTTTCATTCATATAAATTGTGTTTTGATCACGCTCTTGCGGATTAAAACTAGTCAAACAAATATATCAAAAATCAACCCTTACATACCCCTTTTTATAAGTCGTATCCAATAAACTTAAGACAAATTTTTGTGTTTTTGTGGTTGGTTGTGGACAACCATTACTTTGTTTGAATAGTGCTTTGTGTACTATTCCTCGACCGATATTATCATCATTTTGTTGAACTTCTGTTTGTGTAACAGAAATGACTATAATCGGGATTTTGTTAAGTTAAAATGGTTCCAATAATGTGGTACCATCCGTGACCATACCGTTACATAATACTACTATCTCACATGGGGAAAAGTCGGAAAAATTTGCAGGAGTAGACTTCAAGAGGTGGCAACAAAAAATGTTGTTTTATCTCACCACTCTTAATTTGACTAAATTTCTAAAAAAAACTGCACCGACTGTACAAGAAGGGAAAATAATTGTGAATTTATTATTGTTTTGAATGCATGAAAACACTCGGACTTCCTATGCAAGAACTATATTCTAAACGAATTGGATAATACACTATATGGGATGTATAGTTCAAAAGAATCAGTCAAAGAACTATAGGATTCTTTGGAGACAAAGTACAAGATCGAGGATGCCGGAACAAAGAAGTTCATTGTCGACAAATTTTTGGATTACAAGATGGTGGATTTCAAAATCGTGATTAGCTAAGTACAAGATATTCAAGTCTTGTTGCATGACATCTATGCTGAGAAAATGGAATTGAGTGAATCATTCCAAGTGGCTGCCATTATTGAGAAACTCCCTTCTATGTGGAGAGATTTCAAAAATTACCTCAAGCACAAACGCAAGGAAATAAACTTAGAAGAATTAATTGTGCGCTTGAGGATTGAAGAGGACAATCGAAAAATCGAATGACGGTCAGTTGATCAAGATGGTGCAAATTTTGTTGAAATGGAACCAAAGGCAACAAACAAGAAACGAAAGGCTCATAATTATGCACCGCGAAGAGACAATTTCAAGAAGGCTAAGAAGTCCAAATAGAATTGTTATAATTGTGGCAAGGCTAGACATCGTTCAAGTGAATGTCGAAAGTCAAAGAAGAATGCTCAAGCCCACATGGTTGCAAATAACACTCTATCTGATGGACTGTAAGAAATGAATTTATTTGGAGCAGTGTCCGAATGCAATATGATTGGAAATACTAGAAAATGGTGGATTGAAACCGACGTTACCTGCCATGTGTATGCGAACAAGGCGATGTTCTCCAACTATCAAGAATTGAATAGGGAACAACTATATATGGAAAATTCTACAAGTTTCAAAGTTGAAGGACAAGACAAAGTCACTTTGAAGATGACATCCGGGAAAGAACTCATTCTCAACAATGTCCTATATGTGCCAGATATACGAAAAAATTTAGTGTCCGGGTCTCTATTTAGCAAGAATCATTTTAAACCTGTATTTGTATTCGATAAATTTGTGTTCTCTAAGAATGAGATGTATGTAGGAAAATGATACATATGTGATGGAATGTTCAAGTTGAACGTTCTTACAATTGTACCTAAGTAAGTCGTTATGAATAAAATTATAAATTACGCTTACTTGCTTGATGATAAGTGCATTTTGTGCACTTATTCGAACTACATAACTAGGCTTTTATGTCGTCAAATTATTAGTTTTTACTTAACTTGGGTTAGTTTTCTGTTGTTTTTAGTTACAGACTCGTTTGAAGCAATTGAAAAGAGAAGAAGGACAAATTGGCCGTTGGATGAAAGTTTGTAGACAATATCCCACACTTTGCAAATTGAAGGGCTTGAGTTGAACTAAAAAAGGACATGAGTAGCACTATTAAGTTGGTTGGAATTGAATTGAAATAAAAATATAAAGTGGTGGCTGGGATACACACACACACACATATATATATTACACATATGCATGCTGTCGGCAGGAAGAAGAGGAGTTGACAGAATTGTGATGAAATTTTGATACGTATATTAATCACGTTTCGTCGAGTTTTGGTGATATCTTTTATCCTTTCTTTGTTTAATTTCAACATTATGCTCGGCTAAATTATTTTGTGCTACGATTTGAGATGAACCTTATATTATGAACCTTTAATCTCGAATTTTATTTATTTTGACGTTAAAACTTGTTTTCAATTATTGAATGATTGACATTAATTTTATTTTTTCTACAATTATATGTGCAATAGTTGTATGAGATTTGTGGCTCGTTTTACCCTCGAGAGATGGAAAATAAGTTAGACATTGTGTCAATTGTCATAAAGTCCGATAGGGGATAGAAATATACCGCTCTAATTTGCGTGATCTTTAAGTATTCATAAATCTATAATGCATTTTTATATGTTCGCATTCGTCATAAAAATATAGTCAGGTCACATGTAAAAATATGTTTAATTCTACTCGAGAGAGATTGTTAAACAAATTAGGAATATTGGTCTTCATAATTGAATCGTGTTGTCAATTTTATAAAATTTGGGTTAAAGGGGATCGATATAAGGGGATTCGGGATCCAAGTGCGCATTTCTTTATCATATTTTTATAAAACTTGCATTTAGTTATAATCACACATTTCGTTTAGTTAACTTAGGCTTTATATTTATAAGCATGTTATTAAATTATAATTTAGTTAGCGAAAATTACGAATTTCTATTGTTTCGGTTAAGGTGAAGATAATTTAAATTTAAACTAATACAATCTCTGCGGGACGATACTTAGACACAATAGGTCCACTTTATTATTTGAACGCGATCCGTGCACTTGCGATGTAGGATTTTAGCGAATAAGTTTTTGATACCGCTGCTGAGGATTGTATTATAGTTTAATTTCATTTATCTTGACACTAATTCGAACTTTTCTTTTATTTATTTATTTATTTATAGTTATTTCAGCACTTTTATTTTCTCTTGCAAATATTTTATGCAAAATTCGAGGGACAGTGAATTGATAACAATTGATCCAAAAATCGAATGTACTATTTATCATAGGCAAAGAGAAGCAAGAGAAATAAAACAAAAAGAGATGGCCAATGGACAAAATAATCCAATTATTCAAGTGAATGAAGAAGCAGTGGTTAATGAATGGAACATGCTAGTTGGGGACTTCATGACTACACAAATTATTCAGAGTCAATCTAGCATCGTTTATCCTTCGTTTCGACAACCAAACTTTCAGCTGAAGAACAATGTCAGTAATTTGTTCCAAAATGGACATCAATTTTATGGCAAGGCCGATGAAAATCCATATACACATGTCTCTCGATTTTTAGAGATGTATCAACACTTTAAATATCAAGGGGTTTCAGATGATGCGATTAGATTGAGATTATTTCCACATACTTTAAGGGATAGAGCGCTTGAATGGTTAGATTCACAGCCTATTGCTAGTATCACTACTTGGAATGACTTGGCTAAAAAATTCTGCACCAAATTCTCCCCACCGGTGAGGATTGCAAAGTTGAAGTATCCATATTTCGACAGGGAGAAACCGAATCCTTTGATGAAGCTTGAAATAGATTCAAGAACATGCTTCGGAAATGCCCTCATCATGGCATCAGTAAAGGGCTTTGGGTCTAATATTTTTATGCAGGTCTACTTCCATCTTATAAAAACATGGTGGACTCATCATCTAATGACTCCTTATCTACGAAGACAATTGATGAAGCTTTGGAATTGTTTGAGAGAGTGGCTACTACCACAACCATGTGGGCCTCTAAGCGTATTGTTCACAAGAAAGTACCGGGAGTTTATGAGGTAGATACATACACAGCATTGTTTGCAAAAATTGACTCTTTGGTTCATAAGGTAAAGAGCATGTCACAGTCAGCCAATGCAGTACATGCTAAGAGAGCAAGTTGTGAAGAATGTGGAGTGGATCACAGTACAGTAAATTGTCCAATTCTTATACAAGGTGCGGAACATGTTGACTATATACAAAGGTGTCAACGCCAACAAAATAATCCATATTCAAACACCTATAACCCTAGTTGGAGGAAGCACCCGAATTTTTCTTGAAGCAATAAAAATCCCATTGCACCACATGGTTCTCAGTTTCAGCAAGCAGAGAAGAGAACTTCTTTGGGAGAGATGTTTGGTAAATTCATGGAAAAGACAGATCAGTACATAGAGATGAATAATCAATTTATGAGGAAGATTGAGACAACTCTCCAGAATCAAAGTGCTGCAACTAAAAACTTGGAGACTCAGATGGGACAGATGACACAAGCTATATCAGGCAGAGCACCAGGTACATTGCCAAGCAATACAGAGGTTATTCCCAAAGAACACGTCAAAGCAATTACTACTAGAAGTGGAGTCCAATTACCTAAGTTCCATGTTAAGAGGCCAGCTGCAAATAAGGAAAAAAGTACCTTCTACTGATGAGGAGCATGCAGAACAGACTGAACAAACAACAGATACATCTATCAAAGAGAGTTCAAATACACTGCGAGTTAAGACAACTGCTCCTATTAAACCATACGAACCGCCAATTCCATTTTCCCAGAGACTTCAAAAATACAAGTTAGACAAGCAGTATACAAAATTCCTTGAGGTCTTCAAAAAGCTTCACATCAACATCCCTTTCACTGACGCTCTCATTCAAATGCCTTGTTACGCCAAATTCTTAAAATATATTTTATCTAACAAACGCAAGCTAGACGAACATGAGACAGTAATGTTGACAGAAAAATGTAGCGCCAGAATACAAAAGAAGCTACCTCCCAATTAAAAGATCCAGAGAGCTTTACTGTACCTTACACTATAGGCGATTATTATTTTAATAAAGATTTATGTGATCTAGTTGCAAGTATTAATTTGATACCATTATCTATCTTCAGGAAACTGGGTTTGATGGAGGCTAAAGCAACTACAACGACTTTACAACTAGCTGATCAGTCTATCATGCACCCAAGAGGAATTATTGAGGATATCTTGGTGAAAGTAGAAAAATTCATCTTCCCAGTAGATTTTCTCATTCTTGACATGGAGGATGACGGGGACATTCCACTTATTTTAGGTCGGTCATTTTTAGCTACCGGTAAAGCCCTTACTCATGTGCAAAAAGGTCAACTGATTTTGAGACTTGGTGAAGAACATGTCATATTTAATGTGGTCAAGGCCATAAGATATCCAGCAGAGTCAGACATTTGCTTCAAGGTCGATGTGATTGATAATGCAGTAAATTATATGCTCCAGTTACATAATCCACCAGATCCATATAAGGCATGCATTGTACACTCTCAATATACTCAATATGTTCTAATGAGATTGAAATATGTGCAAGAAATCTTGAAGCCAATCCTCCCTATAGGCGCAGACCACACTTTGAGGAATTAGGCACGAGTCCTACAAAGCCTTTGCCATCAATTTAGAAGCCCCTTGAGTTAGAGCTCAAGCAGTTGCCACCTCACCTTCATTATGCCTACTTGGGAGAATCTTTCATATTGGTTGTTATTATTTCAAATTCCATTAGTAAGTTTGAAGAAGAGAGATTGCTAAGAGTACTCAGAGAAAATAAAATAGCTATTGGATGGTCTATTGCCGACATCGAGGGATTAACCCTACAATATACATGCATAAAATTCTCATGGAGGATAATTTTAGACCAAGTATAGACAACCAGAGGAGACTCAATCCAAATATGAAAGAGGTAGTCAGAGTAGAAGTTTTGAAGCTTTTGGATGCAGGGATCATCTATCCTATCTCAGACAGTGCATGGATTAGTCCTGTTCAGGTTGTGCTGAAAAAAAAGGAGGTATTACAGTAGTGCAAAATGAGAAGAATGAACTGATTCCCACTAGAACTGTTACAGGATGGAGGGTATGCTTGATTATCGCAAACTCAACATTGCTACTCGAAAGGAACACTTTTCCCTTCCATTTATTGATTAGATGTTAGAAAGGTAAGCAAGTCACTCCTATTATTATTTTCTTGATGGATACTCCGGTTATAATCAGATTTCGATAGCCCCCAAGGATCAAGAGAATACTACGTTTACTTGTCCCTATGGCACCTTTGCTTATCGTAGGATGTCATTTGGTCTATGTAATGCTTCCGCTACAATTCAGCGTTGCATATGGCCATCTTCTCTGAGATGGTGGAAAAATTCATAGAGGTCTTTATGGATGATTTTTCAATTTTTGGTTCTTCATTTGATGAATGTCTTGAGCACTTAAACTTGGTCTTGCAGCGATGTAAGGAAACAAATTTGGTACTAAACTGGGAAAAGTGTCACTTCATGGTACAAGAGGACATCGTGTTGGGACATCGAATTTCAGCTAAAGGGATTGAAGCGGACAATGCAAAGATTCAAGTTATTGAGAAATTACCACTACCAACCTCGATCAAGGGTGTTCGCAGTTTCCTTGGTTACGCTGGATTTTATCGGCGCTTCATCAAGGACTTCTCTAAGATCACTAAACCATTGTATAATCTGCTAGTCAAGGGTGTCCCTTTCAACTTCTCTGAAGAATGTCTATTATCTTTCCACACTTTAAAGGAGAAGTTAATTTCAACACCAATAATTGTTGCACAAGATTGGAGTTTTCCCTTTGAACTAATGTGTGATGCTAGTGACTACGCAGTGGGAGCAGTATTGGGGCAGCGACGAGATAAAATTTTTCATTTGATATATTATGCAAGCAAGACATTGAATGATGCACAGCTGAACTATGCCAGCACTGAGAAGGAACTTTTAGCTGTAGTCTACGCCTTTGATAAATTTCGATCTTATCTTGTTGGATCAAAAGTAATAGTTTATACAGATCATGCAGCTTTAAAGTATTTGATGATAAAGAAAGATGCCAAGCCAAGACTGATAAGATAGGTACTACTCCTGCAAGAATTTGATTTGGAGATAAGAGACAAGAGTAAAAGTGAAAACTTAGTAGCTGATCACCTATCTCGACTTGAACATGGAGAACAGGAAAAATCAGTGGACATAAATGAGATCTTTTCGGATGAACAGATTTTCAATGTAGAGGATGTACCATGGTATGTTGATATAGTGAATTATTTGGCCAAATCCATCATTCCACCAGACTATTCAAGTCATCTAAAGAAGAAATTCTTTTCTGACTTGAAGTATTATTTTTGGGAGGATCATATTCTCTATAGGCGGGGTCCAGATCAAATTATTAGGTGGTGCATTCCTAAAGAAGAGATCCCCCAGATATTCAAGCAGTGTCACTCATCTGCTTATGCTGGATACTTTGGTGCATAAAGAGTGCCACTAAAATTCTACAGTTTGGTTTCTGCTGGCCGTTGATATTTCGAGATACATTTGAATTTGTGAAGATGTGTGATAGATGTTAGCGCACAGGAAATATCTCAAGAAAGAACGAGATGCCTTTGAATAGCATTCTGGAGGAGAGCTTTTTGATGTGTGGGGATCGACTTCATGGAGCCATTTTCTTCATCATTCTCGAATCAGTATATACTTGTTGCCATAGATTATGTTTCTAAGTAGGTGGAAGCAGTAGCATTGCCAACCAATGATGCGAAGGTTGTAATTAGGTTTCTAAAGAAGTATATTTTTACCCGTTATGACACACCTTGAGCTATCATAAGTGATGGGGGCAGACACTTTTGCAATCGTCAGTTTGAGTCTTTGCTGGCTAAATATGGCGTCCGACATCGTATAGTTACCCTTTATCACCCTCAGACCAACGATCAAGTTGAAATCTTTAATCGAGAATTAAAGCGGATACTGGAGGTAACAGTGAGTTCTTCAAGAAAAGATTGGTCTAAGAAACTTGATGATGCTTTGTGGGCTTATAGAACGGCTTTCAAAACACCTATAGGCATGTCTCCTTATTGTTTGGTTTTTGAAAAAGTGTGTCATTTGCCAGTTGAATTGGAGCATCGAGCTTATTGGGCAGTCAGGAACTTGAACTTTAATCTATAGGCCGTCGGTGAAAAGAGATTACTTCAATTGAATAAAATGGATGAGTTTCGATTGGAAGCCTATGAGAACGCAAAATTCTACAAGGAGCGCACAAAAAAGTGGCATGACATGCACATTCAAAAAAGAAAGTTTGAGGTTGAGGCAACAAGTTTTGCTATACAATTCTAGACTCAAGCTTATTCAGGGTAAATTGAGGTCCAGGTAGTCAGGGCCATACACCATTACCAAAGTGTTTCCTTATAGGACAGTTGAAATCACTCATGAAAGTAAATGAACCTTTAAGGCTAATGGAAAAAGGTTGAAGCCATATTGGAACGGTGAATTTTTGAAAGAAAAATCAACCGTTCCACTCACAACACCAGAATGAATGAACAAAAAGTCGAGCTCTAGACTATAAATCTAGCGCTTAATGGGAGGCAACCCATTCTTCTATCCATTTTTGCTATTTTAATTAACTATTGCATTACATGTAGTTTTAGGGACTGCATTAATTTAGGAACTCATGCATTTAAATGGGTTGTTTTGAACAAATTTTAAGTAATACTTTCAGACTTGCACCAGTAACTTAGACATATTTACTTATTAAGTTTGTTTTATTTAGACATGGTTGTTTAGGCTCATCGTTAATATCTTAACATTTTATTGAGCTTACATTGATGTGATATGCATTTTAAGGTTGTACCTAAATCTCAATATTTCCTGGTATGAATTTATTGCAAATATTTAAATTTTATATGCTATCACTAATATTTATTTTGAATACTTGAAACAGAAAGTAAAGACTCACAACAAAGAAAAGATATAGTAGTTGTGATGTCTACCAATCGGACCAGCCTGATCTTTCCTCGCATCCACATGTATCTCGAGGAGTTTCTAATCTTTACCCTTACTTTGTTTATTTTTGCTTCTACATTAGGGACAAAGTAGTACTTTTGTTTGGGGGTGGGTGAGTATTAGGATACTAAGAATACATAATTTTCAACTGCTAATCAAGTTTGTATAACTGTTAAAAAAATAAAATCAATCCAAAAAATAAAAAATAAAAATAAATAGAGAAGTGTCTAGTAGTGTTGACAACTTGCCGCCTATGAAGATATTATTTGTTTGAATTGAGTACATATTTAGTTAGATGTTGAATAACATCTTAACTTGTACTTTTACTTTAAAACTTATCCATGTTAGATTTGATTATTTGAGCACATAGCCATATTGATTTATCACTTATGTTGGGACCCAATTTAATTTATGTGGGTCTTTTGATGTTGTTAACCTATGTTTGAATAAAATTCCCAAGTAATTTATATAGAAACCAAACTGCCAAAAAGTTGTTTTGGGTGTGGGAAGGTTAGTACTTGTCTTCATAGAAGTATGATGGTTTGGAATTCTCGGATCTCGGCGTTAATTGAAAGGGTTTGAGTTAAAGAGTTTAAAATGGGCACTGATCATCTTAAATAAATAAATAAAAATCAAGATATCATACATTTTTTTTTATACTTCTTTTCGTAGCCTTTATGACCCGAGTGATTAAGCCTGTAAGGGTCCTTAAAATTTGGTGCCCTAAAATCGTCTGACTTGGGAGTCATCAACCCAAAACTCGCTACAGGGGCCATCTAAAAAACTTAATGGAAAGAAGTCTTACACAGGATATGTAAAAAAAAATGAATGAACAGTTAGACTCTCATATCAAAAGAAAAAGTGACACATCCTCTACTTCTCTTCGTAGCCTTTTTTACTCGGGTTATCAAGTTTGCAAGGGTATCTTAAAACATGATGCCCTATAGTTGTCTGACTTGGGAGTCATCGACCTAAAACTCGCTACAGGGATCATTTAGAAAGCTTAATGGAGAGAAATCTTGCACAAGATATGTCAAAAAAAAAAATGAAAAATGAAAAAAAAAATGAGATATAAATTATCAAAAGTGAGATGTGCCTAATAATGACTTTGAGATTTGAACTCTAGAGATTGGCGGTGTGGCTATGAGAAAGACTTACTATCTTTTTTTCTAGGTTTACAAGTATCTAATTCTGAACACTTGTGCGAAAAAATGCATTCTAATGATTTTTAGGAACCCCTTATGTACTAGAAATACGTTAGGATTGGAGTGAAAAGCATAAAGAGTGATTGTTACACGAGAGGTGTGAGGAAAAACTGACCACAAGAGGTTGGGACTATGAATAAATCAACAACACTGGATTGGTTGTATTCTAATATAGGTGTTAGTTCAATGTTGGCTAATCACACACACACTAAATCGAGCATCGGATAAGCAAAAAAAAATATTTTTGATGTTGTTTGGATCTTTTTAAAATATTGCTTAAATTCGAACTTAAGGCATATGGTAATTAGTTCAACATTGAGTCTTTTATTTGTGATGTGTTAGGTTAGAAATGTGTCATACCTAAGTTTTATTTTTTTTTTGTTTGAGGACGAACAAATTTTTTTGTTTGGGGGTGTTTGATAAGTGCATTTTGTGCACTTATTCGAACTACATAACTAGGCTTATATGTCGTCAAATTATTAGTCTTTATTTAATTTGAGTTAGTTTTCTTTTGTTTTTAGTTACGGACTCGTTTGAAGCAATTGGAAAGAGAAGAAGGACAAATTGGCCGTTAGATGAAAGTTTGTAGACAATATCCCACACTTTGCAAATTGAAGGGCTTGAGTTGAACTAAAAAAGGACATGAGTAGCACTATTAAATCAATTCGAGGACTAAAGTACCTTAATTCCATGAAAAGAAGCCTTGGAAGATAAACTACATTTAATTGGGTCTAAGACCAATTGTAATGGAATAGAAATTGGGTCTCATTATTGGAGAATGGAGTTGAGGGTTTAACAATTATATATATCAATGCAAACGGGCAAACACAGGAAGGAGGGGACGGAAAGAAGGAAAAAAAACGAGCTGCTGCCAAAAAGGTCTCACGCACAAGAAAAGAGAAAAGTTGGTTGGAATTAAATATATATACACACAATTGGGGGCAACTAGTTGGAATTGAATTGAAATCAAAATATAGAGTGGTGGCTGGGATATATATATTACACACATGCATGCTGTCGGCAGGAAGGAAAGGAGTAGACAAAATTGTGCTGAAATTTTGATACGTATATTAATCATGTTTCGTCGAGTTTTGGTGATATCTTTTATCCTTTCTTTGTTTAATTTCAACATTATGCTCGGCTAAATTATTTTGTGCTAGGACTTGCGATGAACCTTATATTATGAACCTTTAATCTTGAATTTTATTTATTTTGACGTTAAAACAAGTTTTTAATTATTGAATGATTGGCATGAATTTTATTTTCTACAATTATATGTGCAGTAGTTGTATGAGATTTGTGGCTTGTTTTACTCTCGAGAGATGGAAAATAAGTTAGACATTGTGTCAATTGTCGTAAAGTCCGATAGGGGATAGAAATATATCGCTATACTTTACGTGATCTTTAAGTATTTATAAATCTTTAATGCACTTTTATATGTTCGCATTCGTCATAGAAATATAATCGGGTCACATGTAAAAATATGTTTAATTCTACTCGAGAGATTGTTAAACAAATTAGGAATATTGATCTTCATAAGTGAATCGTGTTGTCAATTTTATAAAATTCGGGTTAAAGGGGATTGATATAAGGGGATTCGGGATCGAAGTGCGTATTTCTTTATCATATTTTTATAAAACTTGCATTTAGTTATAATCACGCATTTCGTTTAGTTAATTTAGGCTTTATATTTATAAATAGGTTATTAAAACATAATTTAGTTAGCGAAAAATCACGAATTTCTATTGTTTCGGTTAAAGCAAAGATAATTTAAATATAAACTAATACAATCTCTGTGGGACGATACTCGGACTCAATATGTCCACTTTATTATTTGAACGCGACCTGTGCATTTGTGGTGTAGGATTTTAGCGAACACTTGAGCTTTCATATTTGTAGCATAGTCAATTAGGACATGTGAATTACAAATCATTGCGCAAAATAATGAATCAAAGTTTAATTTCGGCGCATAAAATCAATCCTAATCATAAATGTGAAATATGCGTTGAAGCAAAATTGGCTAAAACACCATTCCATTCAATACAAAGGAACACAACCCCTCTTGAATTGATCCATAGCGATATATGCAATCTAAAATTTGTACAAACTCGAGGTGGTAAGAAATACTTTGTAACATTTATTGATGATTGTACAAAATTTTGTTATATCTTTCTTTTGAGAAGTAAAGACGAATCTTTAGATGCATTCAAAACTTATAAGGCTGAAGTTGAAACACAATTTGAAAAACGAATAAAGAATATTTGTAGTGATAGAGGAGGTGAATATGTGGCACCGTTTGAAGACTTTTGTTCTGAACATGGAATTATTTATCAAACAACGAAACCTTATTCTCTTCAATCAAATGGTGTTGTAGAATGCAAAAACTGAACACTTAAGGAAATGATGAATGTCATATTAATAAGTTCGGGTTTACCATAGAACATGTGGGGGAGGCTATTTTAACGACAAATAATCTCTTAATAAAATACCTCTTAAGAAAATGGAAGAGACGCCATATGAACTATGGAAAGGTCATCGTCCATCTTACCAATACTTGAAAGTGTGAGGGTATTTGGCTAAGGTTGAGGTACCTAAGCCTAAACAAGTGAAAATCGGTTCTAAAAAGATAGATTGCACATTTATTGGATACGCCAATAATAGTAGTGCATATCGATTTCTTGTGCACAAATTCGAATTACAAGATGTACACGAAGGGACCATAATTAAATTAAGGAATACGACATTCTTTGAAAACATTTTCCTTGCAAAGATAAGGAAAATACAAGTTCTAACAAGAGAATATATGAAACTACCAATGGAATTTCAAATGAGGAATAACCAAGGCATAGCAAAAGGGTTAGGACTTTCATGACGTTTGGCCCAGATTTTCTAACCTATATGGTAGAGGATGATCTAAAGACTTTCGATGAAGCAATGTCTATATCGAAAGCACCGCATTTGAAAGAAGCTATCAATAATGAGATTGATTCTATAATGCAAAACCATACATGGGAGTTGGTTTATTTACCTCCCGGTAACAAGTGTTTAGAATGCAAATGGATATTCAAAAAGAAATTGAAACCTAACGGATTCATTGATAAATATAAGGCTAGATTGGTTACTAAAGGATATAGGTAAAAAGAAAGACTTGACTTCTTTGGTACCTACTCACCCGTGACTAGAATCACGTCGATAAGGTTGTTAATTGCAATTACGATAATACACAATCTTGAGATCATCAAATGGATGTAAAAACAGCATTCCTAAATGGTGAGTTAGAAGAGGAGATTTACATGGAACAACTTGAAGGGTTTCTTTCTCCTAACCAAAAACACAAAGTGTGTAAACTTGTTAAATCCTTGTATGGATTAAAACGGGCTCCTAAACAAGAGCACCAAAAGTTTGACAAAATAATGTTGTTAAATGGATTCAAGATCAACGAATGTGACAAATGTGTATGTATTAAACATACACCGAATGCTTATGTAATTATATGTCTATATGTGGACAACACACGAAATGTTGCTTAACACCAAAAAGATGCTAACAAAGCATTTCGATATGAAAGATATGGGTGTGGTAGATGTAATCCTAGGGATTAAAATCTCTAGAACGTAGGATGGAATTGTACTTTTACAATCTCACTACATAGAAAAAGTATTTAAGAAGTTTGACGTTTTTGAGGAAAGTCCTACGAGAACTCCTCTTGATCCGAGTATGCACTTAGTCAAGAATACGGGAGAAAGCATATCACAACTAAGGTATTCACAAATAATTGGCAATCTTATGTATATTACAAATTGCACTCGACCGGATATTGTTTTTACGGTGAGTAAACTTAGTAGATTTATAAGTAATCCAAACCGTGATCATTGAATGGCTTTGATGAGGGTTCTAAGGTACTTGAAGTATATCTTACCTTTGGATTACGCTTCACAAAATATCCTGGGATACTAGAAGGATACTGTGATGCGAATTAGATATCCGATATGAAGGATTCCAAGTCCACTAGTGGTTATGAATTCACCATTGGTGGATCTATTGTATCATAGAAATCAACAAAGCAAACATCCATAGCTCGATCAACGATGGAATCTAAGTTTATTACTTTGAACAAAGCTGGAGAAGAAGCAAAATGGCTTCGAAATTTTTTAGAAGATGTTCCATGTTAGCCCAAGCCAGGACCTATGATAAGTATATATTGTGATAGTCAATCAGCAATTGGAACGGCTCAAAGTAGCATGTATAATGGTAAGTCTATACATATTCATCGTAGACACAACACTATTAAGCAACTGATCTCAAATGGTTTTATCTCCATAGATTATGTGAAATCAAAGGAGAATATTGCGGATCCACTTACGAAAAGTTTGCCTAGAGATCAAGTGCGTTGCCTATCGAGAGGAATGGGATTAAAGTCTACTACGTAAGAGTTTTTTCAATGGTAACCCTTCCTTATTGACCGGAGATTCCAAGATTTTGGTTCAAAGAGACAACAAAGTTGTGAAAATTCCATGAAGCACTTAGGAAATTAGAATTTCTAACTCATTCCTATGATACTAAAGTGCTTTCTGCAGAGTGGATAGAGGCTAAGATAATCTTTTAATGATTCTTATATCTTGATTAAGTCAAGTGGAGTAGGGCAGAATACTTTTAATAAGAGATCACCTATGTAAGTGTGAAGCTGCTTCGATAAGAATTATTTAAGGTTTGAATTATCTAAACACTTATAAAACCAAGAAGGGTTTAGGGCCAAAATGAACCAAGTCATGAGAACTAAGTACATAATAGTGAAGATATCTGTGTGAGTACTGTTGTCTTGACTTACACCAAAGACTGGTTCAAAACCTATGGTTCATCAATTAGCCAAGTAAGTCCGATAGTATTTCACTAAGGGAGGTTCAAGGCCAGAAGCCACCATCCCTGATGCAGTATTTTTTTGCACCCTCTCTATATTGCATCATATCATCGCATTTGCATATGCGTACCCGAATTTTCATTCATGTGGGAGATTGTAGAAACTGGTTTAAATAATTAACCAAAAAGTGAAAAATGAAAAAGTGTGTAAAAGTGAAAAATGAAAAGGTGTGACTATGTGTCAACTTTGACCAAATATCCGGACTTGATCCGATGGTCAAATTATAAAAGTAAATAGATCAACTTATTCTACTCGTCGAGTAGATCGTCATGGTATATTTGAATCTCGAAACCAATTCCGAATGAATGAGAAATTGCGGACCAAATTTGGAAGAAATGAAGTGTTACAACTTTTTGAAAGAATGCAGGTTTTGGCCAAGTGTTGCAACCTTTTGAAAGGATGCATATTTTGGCCCACACTACTTCATTTGCACCCTTTCTACATCTATAAATAGGACCCTATGGATATGGTTTTGGGTACCCCAATTGCATTAAGTATTCATTCTCCTCTTGCAATTCTCTCCTTTCTAATTTCATAGCATTTTCATGCACTTCCTTTGTAGAGGAGAAATTCTGTCAAAAGTTCATCAGTTTCTTTTGGTTTGAAGTGCTGCTACCACAAGTTGTGAATCCATTGTATTTTGGGAGACAAGTGTCATTCACTGTGAGCACCATAGCGAAGCAATTTGTCTTAAGGAAAGAGATAACGTCTCGTCTTGGATTATTCTCTATTTCTACTCATTTTTAATCCTTATTTTGCGTAATAGTTATACCGAAACTCTGTCCAAATTTCCATTCATATAAATTGTGTTTTGATTACACTCTTGTGGGTTAAAACTAGTTAAAGAAATATATCAAAAATCAACCCTTACATACCCCTTTTTATAAGTCGTCTCCAACAATTAGTTCAGGGACTAGACTTGCTTTTAGGATAAATATTTTAACAAGTTTTGGCTCGTTCATTTTCTTCCCCGACATTCTTATCAAATTTTGAGATTGTTTCTCAAAATTTGCAATTAAATTGTATTTTTTTTTAAAAATTTTATTAGACAGGCTGTTGAATCTAAAAATTCACGAACTGGGTATTAAACCAACTACATTTTACCAATTAATAATTGAATTAATGGACCAAAACGTGTCAAATTTGTACCAGTTTCTAAAACCCGACAACTGATTTAATAACCGGTCACTAAGAATACTCCGATAAAGCTTGTTGTGGCTTGAAATCATAGGTCTATCGTGTTTAGCATAACTGAAAAGAGGTTGTGTGACAAGTTTTCACATAATTTACATCTGAGAAATAGCCCCTGACATTGTCGCATTTCTCTTTACATATCAAGTCGTAGAGTTGTTTTCAATATAGTACATTTTACACCCATTCAAAATGGCAAAACCGTGAGGCAAAGTAAGGATTCCTGGGAGGCCTAAGAGGCATACACGTTCCCTATGCATAGTAGTTGAGAAACACTCAAAACAGAGCGAGCTAAACTGCTTGACTCGCTTATTGTTGGGCTCTGCTCAACTAGTCAGGTTAGCCATTTTTTTTTAATTGAAATTGCATATTTTTCTCAATTAGGCGAAAAAGAATGCAAGCTGATAAGTGTGTTTTTACATACTCATTAGGTACTTTAACGAGCTAATTATTGATGAGATTGAGTGGATTCCTATTTATAATTGTGTAATTATGGTGTTTGTAGGCCAAAAGTCCAAATTGGATGAGAAAAGAGCTAAATCAAGGAAGAAATGACCAAAAGTGCACAAAAACATGACTGGTGGCCAAAGTGTACAACTGCTGAAAGTTTAGGAACCTATTGTTGCAATTTTGGAGGGCCAAAGTGATATGAAAATTAAATTTGGAGGACCAAGTTGTTCATGATCAAAGTTGAGGGCCTTGTGTGCAATTGAATGGAGGACTAAGCTGGAAAAAAAGAAATGAAGAAAGCCCGCGCGCTCGCGCGGGAGGCTCTTTATGATATCCCGAGGCCAAAAGCATCTAACCGTGTACACGCCGCTTTCCGGCTGGCAAATTTTGCCTATTTTGCATAAATTTCGGGACCTCTTCCGCAATTTCACTTAAGACGATTTTTGTCAATTTAAATACCCATTTGTTGGTCACTTCTAGGGCAAGACTTATAGGAAAACACTTAGAAAATCTTTCAAGGAGAGCAGAGGCAAGAAGAAGAGAGAATTTCAGGCAAAATTTGGGAATTTACAAGAAATATTAAAGATTTCAATCCCTCATTTCTTCAAGAATATATTCAAGGGACGGTTTTCTTCCACTATCTTGTATTTTTCTATTATCTCTTTCATTTTGTAATGGGTTCTTTCTTTATTTCATTTTTGTGCTTCTACTTTGCAATGGGCTAAGAATTTAATGTTGGGACTTATGATGTAGCTTGACCTAAATTTCTTTAATGTAAATATGCATCATTTAATGTTTTAATTACTATGTCATTGTGCATTTATTATTGTGCTTATATTTTCTTTATGTATGTGGCCAATATATGATTGAATTGAGTGGTTTGTGTAAATATTGAAAGATTGTTGTGCATTCTTGACCAAAATAATTAATGCTCTAGGTTGTTTCAGGAGATAGAGATATACTCCAAACTCTAGATGATCCATTAAGTTATTTTCATCACGATTTAATGCGATCGGTTGGATTTCTATCAACATAGAGATATAGTAGGTAAAATCAATCGATTAGAGTCAGTTTTGCTTGAGAGAGGTAATTAACTAAATTTGGAAAATCGAGTCTAACAATGTAATGAGCTAATTTGCATTTTCGGTTTGTTGCCAAATTAAAGAAACGACGGTTAAGTGACATTGTAAATCCCAACTCATTTATAAGTCAAATTTCCTTCTCTTTCATAATTGTTATTTCAATTGATTTTCAAATTCATTTTCCTTTCCTTTTCACATATAAAATCTAATTGTGTGTTTCAATTGTTAAAATTGAGTAAAAAATTGTATAATTAAAAAAAACACTATTCGAGGGATCAATACTCGGACTCATAAGTCCACTTTATTACTTGAACGCACTTGTGCACTGGCGGTATATAATTTTAGCGAACACAAGCCAACTTGCGTGGCCAAATCGCTACGCTACTCGTCTCAAGTGCGAGTCGAGCCGACAAGAGATCCCTACTCTGAATCTCATTTATCGAAGTCTTCTTGTTCACTCTTGGGAACATTTTTCCTAAATAAAGAATCGACTTGCGGTATTGGTTCAATTCAATTAGCAACTTCATGTGCACTTCAGAAGTAACTTTTATTGATTGAATCGGAATGGCTAAAAGCTTGTAAAATAGAAATTTCAATTTCATATCGCACTGAGAGGGATCAACATCGAGCACATTTTGTAAATCATGAATCATTTTCGCATACGATATACTCTATGTTATCACATTCTCATTGACACCATCTACTTTACTCATCCACTTCTGTTTCCATCAACTATTTTCATTCTTTTGGAGACTCACCAAAGTAAAAAATCATGAGACATGCTGATTCATGTCCGCATTATGAATTAAAATATTTAAAAGTTTTGATTAATCATAAAGAATTAATAAATAAGGGTACTGAAATTTAAAAAAAAAAAATGAAAAGGCTTAGCTTGGCCGTCCTTTATGGCACTGTCCAGCTTGCTGGATCTTTAAAATATTAGATCTGATTACGTAGATGATTTTTTGTTCCATATTATCTACGAATTAGCATATGTCGAAATAAAATTTAAGAAATAAAAAATATATAAATTTAACGAAAATAAAATTAAATATATACAAATGTATTTATCGATTAGAAGTGTTGGATATAAATGATTTTTATTTTTATTATTATTTTGCGAAACGTATGATCAATTTATGAGATATTAAGGTTGAGGTAGATGAAAAATGAAGGAGTCGTTATTGGTGTTGGAGAAAACAAATAAAGAAAGTGATTTGATTTTGAAATTTTGAGTGGGAAATGTGTGTTTTTGTTTTGTAACTAAAATGTTATATTGTCTTTTTAATATAATCATATTTTTGCAATTTAATAACCGTATTAAGGGCATATTTGTCTCTTGCAATTAAAATGCCACTGTGGTGAATGAAGAGTAAGTTAGGCTTATGTGGTGAATGGCAAATTCGACGTGGCCATTGTGAAAACTCTCTTCAATTCTAATCTATTGATTTATGGGTGCAATGTACTAAAATCAGTGCTCGGTGTAGTCCAGTCTGGTTCGGATCGGATCTCGTTAGAATCTAATCGGACCTGAAATTTTTAGGTATTTAATAAGTGGAACTATTGTGTCCAAATTTAATTATGGAAACATTTGGATTTGGTTCAATTCGAATCGGTTTCTAAGTTTAGCCCTTGCACTTGCTATAGCCACCAGCTCAAGTAAATCAGTAACTCCAGCTCTCATAGGGTTGAGTCATTCTCTAAATAATGATTACTGAACTTGACTGTAAATTACTATTTGCTCAACGATTTTTAAAATTTATTTGTTACTCATTGAATTTGTAATAGGTTACTACTTAATCATCAAAATTTAAAAGATTACTCATTGCTCACCTAAATTTGAATAAAATTACTCGTTGCTCATTCAGCTTTGCAATAGGTAACACTCGTAGATATGCTATGGGCGATTGATGGACAACTTTATTCAAATTTGAATGAGCAATAGTAACCTTTTACATTTCAGTAGACAAGTAATAACTTATAGCAAAATTTAGTGAGCAAAGAATTACCACTTGAATTTCGATAAGCAAGTAGTAACCTATAACGAAGTTCAATAATCATTAATTAAATTAACTCTTTTACTTTTAGATTACTGTTGCAATGAAATTGAAAAGATTGAGAATTAACCAAATTTAATACTTAAAGTTGGGACATACTGATGTAATTTATAGTACTTTTTGTTTTATCCATATTATGATTAAATTTATTGACTATTTGTCCAAAACTTCATTATAAATAAACTGAATAATTTAGGTTTGAATATTTTTGTTACAATACATGATGGAGACTGCGCAGTATTTATATGGCCCATCTCAATACAAAGTGGCTTCCTGCCTACCCACAAAAATCATATCGCAATTCCATTCATTTAGAAACTTTAACAAGTGAGATATGAAATATTATATTATAATCGATAAAATGTCCATTTCAAACTACTGTTAATCTACTGCTAAGGTTTGTTTCTTGTAAATTGGTGTCTCAATCAACGCATAAAACAAAAACCAGGGGCCGTTCACTTAACCTAAACGTAATTAGAGGTATAAAATACTTTAGGAAAAATTACAATTACGATCTCAAACTTTTCATTTAGTTGCAGCTGACATCCAAATCTTTCATTTGTATTACTCACAATTCCAAACCTTTTCAATTCGATATAGCCAAAAAAACAAATGGACAAATTGATCAAAAATCAACAAGATAAGTAATCCCGACCTTATCTTCGCTGGTTGGGAAGTTACTGAACCTTGAATACATCTCATGTGCCAAGGAACGCCTATAGGCTGGCATCGGTGAGCTCCACCCATGGAGGGAGATGTTCGAACTTCACGCCTTCAATCTCCTAGAATCGTTCTCCAATGTTGTTGCCTGAATCAAAACGAACGTCGCCTACTTCCAGATGAAATGAAATACACCATCACAGTCCTTTCAATCATCTTTCTTAGCATTTCCTGGCATCGAATTTCGCTTATCATATTCATTGCTATAAGGAAAGAAGATAAACCCATCTCATCATCATCCCCAAATCCTACCCAGACACCTTGATTCATTGTTTGTTAATATCAATTATTATTTTTTATTTAATCTTTGTGATTGAATTTCCTTTTATTGATTTGTATAATTGTACATAAATTACTATAGTATGAATGAAATTATCTCTACCATTCTGCAAAAATATTGTTTCAGTTCCTTTAATTATCATAATGGCTGTATAATATTTTCGTACTTTCTACTTGACTAGTCATTCGTAATTTTTGGCATACTGATTATCGACTAGGTGGTGCTTTCTGACCTGTTTTGACTTGTGCACCACCAATATTCTAATAGTGCTTCTGGTGGAGGTGATGTGGTGCTTATTCACTTGACGATAAGGAATATTGATGATTTGTTCTTCGATGAGGCTGTCAAAAGTTTGTTGAGGTCTCTTGGTGGTGGTCCTTGAATTTGAAGTATGAAGTTGTTTATTCTCTTTTTATTATTCATTTTTCAATTTTTCACTCCACTCATTGTTTGGCTTTTAGTGATGACGGTGGTCAAGCACTGGCAATGACAGTGGTAGCAGTTGAGTATAAATTGCAACAAAATGAACGGTTTTGGACTGCAACTACAATTTTCTCAATAGTTTATTTTATATTTTCTTATGGGAGGCATCCATATATTAAAAACGACATCGTACATATAGGATGAACCTAGCTATTCACAAGGCAAATCGAGCCAAATTTTATAAGGTCTAGACATTTGCACATGTAGATCAAAAAGAATGATTATTCACTTAACCTAATGGCAACTTAGATTATAAAATTTTTTGTCCAATAGCCTTGATGGTCATGTCAAGGGTAATTGTATTCGAACTATAATTTTTATTTTTTACACCACATTTTAATTGTAGTTAAAGTTCTTAATCTTTATTTATTATGGCATTTATGTCCTTAACGACTTTTCATAATCATTCTTATCCTCAAACTCGTGCTATTTATTGGATTGATATTAATCTGATTTAAATCGGATTTGGATACTTTCTTATTTTATTTTTAGCAAAACCTTACAAGTGTTGTACATTTTTGTGTCTACATGTTTGTTGGACTTTTCCTAATTTACATGATTTGTCTTCTACCAAATGAGGACGAACCTTCTTGACTAGACATTTGAATGTGGAATTATGAATTTGTAATTTTTTTATTTTTGATTAATAAAATTATATTTGACCAACTGAATAACCTATCCCGCTACTCCTCTCAATTCAACTAACGTGCGTGATATATTATACATTCTCATGTTAACACCCTCCAAAAATGCCTAAGTTACTACGCTTTTATTTTATTTATTTTTTTTAAAAAGATAGAGGCTAAAAATGGAAAAATTCATCTTTAAACCAAGCAAGCAATAGCGGTAGATTGATATTAAAAAACAAAAAAAAAAAAAACAAAAAACAAAAATCCGTCGTAGTATAAAAAAAGGGAAGAATAATGATACTTGGCGAGGGTCAATGACAATGATGGAGGTGATAGGGTAATATGATAGACAGTGATTGAATAATGTGTTTTTTTTTCAAACTGTCTAATTATACATTGATACGTGTCCTTTCTATTACTGAATGAACCTGTCATATGTTTAATCTTTTAAACATATTCACCCATGGTCCGTTTACCTTTTTCAGAAAAATAAAATGAAAGGTCCTAACTTTGCCCTTTGATAAGAAATTTCAAAATATTTGTAGAAAAATCCAAAAAGGCATTCTACCAAACATTTGTGCACATAATTTATGACCTTTTTATATTATTTTCCTATGAAATTCCTAGACGCGTATTAGACTATTAGCCTTCCGCTTCTCCAGTCATCAATGCTAATGGTACGAGGAAAACACCCTCAATAATTATCCAACCCGTATACAAGGGTATATTTGATAGAAGCTATTTAAGAATAATGAATTATTGAACAGTATTTTTCGAAAAATGTATGATTAAAAAGTAGAAAATTTTATTAATTTATGTGTAGAATATTTTATTGTGTGAATACATGGGCTAAATTTACTTACGGGTAGGTATTTTTTAAACTTAATTGAGGTAAAATAACTAAGAGCATGTTTGAGTTTCATTTTAACATTTTGAAATAGTATATTGATGAAGAATGTATGATTAAAAAATAAGAAAAAATTTTAAATTTTCGTGTAATATTATCTTATTAAATAATGCGTGGTAGACAAAAAGAGAAAGAAAATGTATTTTGAAAATAATTGAGATCGAACAAGGGATAAGTCCCTGTCTGTTTGACAATTATTATTGGGAAAAAAATATTTTAAATAATGATTTTTAGGAAAGTGTATGGTTAAAAAATAGAGAAAAATTTTAGCTTTACGTTAACAGAATATTTTATTGTGTGAATGTGTGGTTACCAAAAATTATATAGAAATAAGAGTTTTCAAATAATGTTTATGAAGCAGAAGCTAAATTGCGGTTTGTCTAACATTTATTATTTGAAAAATTAAAGAGTTTTGAATAGTATTTTTTGAGAATGTGTGGTTAAAAAAATAAGAAAAATTTATTGATTTGTTTTTGAATATTTTATTATATAAATATATGGTAGAGAATGATATTGTAGCAAATAATTTGAATTTTTAAAAGTTGTCGAACAGGGAATACTTTTACAATAACTTTTTTTTTTTTTTTAATTACAAGTAAGAAACTGGATTTTTTGAAAACAAATTCTTAATTTTCTTTAGCTAAAAAATAAATTTCAATAAAAAATTAATGTAAAGTATGATTGAAAAGTAAAAAAAAAAATTTTTTTTTATAAAATGTGTGATCAAATTTTTATTAACATTTTTAAGTTGAAGCAAATATGGCAGAAAGCTAAGTGAAATGTAACGCCCCGAACTCCTTTGCATTATTATTGTTATTTTTAAATAAAAATGAGGTCGAGGTGCTACCAAATTTTTTTTTTTTTTTTATCTAATTTAAGCGGAAATATAACTTTTTATTTAAGTGATCAAAATATGGTTGACAATTCAATAACGACAAAATAATGATTTAAAATAAAATCTTGAAATATCTCATCTCAAACTGTAAATTAAAATTCAACATAAAGTGCTGAATGCTCGTACTCTAAGAAAAATATTAAATGCCGTGCATAAAAATTAAAATAATGATATTCTTTTAAATAGAATTTGACGATTATTTTTCTAGAAACTTTACTGGATGACCCCATAAGCATCGCCAGTCAATCTTTCACTCGTCCACACGACCCGTTCTAATCTGAAAAGTATTCTAAGAGTGAGTATTTTGAAAATACTCAGTAAAAATATGTGCATATTTTTATAACATGACATAAACATAATATGGCATAACATACTGACATGTCTCAAATTTAGAACAAACTGGTCGCGATTCCAACAGCTCAAGGAATTTCTTAAGAATCCTCATATCTCGTAGGATTTAATTATATTGACCCAAAGGTCTATCCCGTAGGATTTAACTTCTTTTCTTTGACTTTACGGTCCATCCCGAAGGATTTAACATATAATTCGACCCGAATGCCTTATAGTATTTCATGCCAAATTTACATAAATATCAAGGATAAGAATTTACCACTTGCATTATGTATTCTTACCTCTAAAGAAATTTCTGAAATATGACTTCGCAAAATAAAATGATACTCCTTTTTCAGAATACGTGTGTCAGTGTGTGTAAACGTGAGAGTAGTAGTTTCTGTGCGGTAAAATGAGAATTTTTTCTTTTATATGATATATAAAGGTAACCACTTGTATTCTTATCTATCACTGAAACGTGAAAAGTCAAGTTTGAATATTCAACTTGTAAGTTAATATAATATTTATTTCCATGTGCCACGTCTCGTCACTCTGACGGTTGTCAAATTCAAAACAAAATTTATTAATTATTCATTATCTAAATTAAATGAATGATTTATGTTTAATATATATATATATTAAATTATTAAACAATTTCAAATTCCAAAGTGCACATACTGAAGTGAGGATATCTAGGTTTAGTTAAACATACACGTTTCCCTTACAATCATATATCACATATTTCTAAAAAAATCATTATATATATATATATATATATATATATATATATATATATATAACATTTCTTTTTACTAGAATTAATCGGATATACCTAGTTTAAAATCAATTTTTCTTGAGTCCAATTTATCCTATTTAGTACTAGCTACATAACAAGTAGTAGATTGATATATTTTATAAATTTTCTATAATCTTTAAATAATCGACTCTAGATAAAAGTTACGATAAATTTATATAACTAAGACAATAAATCGTTTTTTTTCTTGTTTTACAACTAGATGGGTTAACTTATCATATTAACCTTTATATCTTAATGTGACAATAATGCTAAACATGGGCTATCTCATTCGTAAAACGATCAACATTGATTTTTCTCCATATGAAAATATAATTAAAAGTCGGGGTGTCACATCCTTTCCTCCTAAAAATAATTTCGTCCTCGAAATTACCTTTTTTAGCCGAAAACCCAGGATACTTGGCTTTTATTTCTTCTTCTTTCTCCCAAGTGGCCTTCTCGACTCCATGATTTTTCCATCGAACCTTAACCAATGCGACTTCTTTATTTCTTAATGCATGTACTTTCCTTTCGATAATCTCCAAAAGGGCTTCTTCGTAAGTTAAATCCTTCTATACTTCCAAAGATTCATAGCTTATCACATGCGCGGGATCATGCACATATTTCCTAAACATTGATACGTGGAATACATTATGCACTGTCGATAGTCTGGGCGGCAACGCTAGGCAGTATTCTACATTTCCAATTCTGTCTAGAATTTCAAAATGACTTATAAATCGAGGTCTCAACTTTCCCTTCTTGCCAAATCTAAGAACTCCTTTTATTGGTGCCACTTTTAGAAAGATTTTCTCACCGACTTCAAATTCTATTGACTTCCTTCGTTGGTCCGCATAACTTTTTTGTCTATCTTGAGTAGACTTTATTTTATCTCTAATTTTGTCAATTGTTTGCACTGTCTTCGAAATAATTTCTGGGCCTAAGATTCAGTTTTCTCCAACTTCGTCCCAATGAACTAGTGATCTACATCTTCTGCCATAGAGGGCTTCATAAGGAGCCATGCTGATAGTAGCTTGGAAACTGTTATTATATGCAAACTCTACTAATGATGGATGAGACTTCCAACTACTTCCCAAATCTAAGTCACATGCTCGGAGCATATCTTCTAAAATTTGAATTGTCCTTTCCGACTGTCCATCAGATTGGAGGTGATATGCAGTGCTGAAGTTTAACTTTGTCGCCATAGCTCTTTGCATGCTTTTCCAAAATTTAGAAGTAAACCTTGGATCTTGATCTGAGACGATGGAGGTTGGAATTTCATGCAGCCTAACAATTTCCTTAACATATAACTCAGCAAATTGATCCATACTGTATTTCATTCTTGCTGGAAGAAAATGAGCTGATTTTGTCAACCAATCCACAATTACCCAGACGGCATCGCGTCCTTTCATTGACTTTGGAAGACCAACGACAAATCCATAGCTATCTGCTCCCATTTCCACTTTGGAATTTCTAATGGGTTCAATGTTCCTGATGGTCTTTGATGTTCTGTTTTAACTTGCTGACATACAATACACTTCTCAATAAAGAGACCAATCCCCATTTTCATATTCCTCCACCAGAATATGTCACGAAGGTCCCATACATTTTGGTACCGTCAGGATGTGCAGCATACGGGGCAAAGTGTGCTTCCTATAATATTTTTTTCTTATTAGTTCATCTTTTGGTACACATAACCTTCCTTCAAACATCAAAGCATTGTCTTCTGCTATTGCAAAGTCTTTTCTTTTACTCGTACCAACTTTCGATTTGATTTTTCTCAAAAAGGGATCGTTGTCTTGAGCGTCCTTGATTCGATCCCTAAGAGTGGGTTTAATCTTTAATGCTGAAATCTTTGTAGTAATCTGAGCTGGCAGAATAATAACCTCCAGCTTCAATTTATCAAACTCCTTTATCAACTGTAGCTGAGATGTGGGTAAAACTGCTAATTGTCCCACTGTCTTTCTATTAAGAGCATCCGCGATTACATTACTTTTACCCGGATGGTAATAGATAGTGCAATTATAATCCTTAACTAACTCCAACCACCTTCGCTGCCTCATATTCAAATCCTTTTGAGTGAAGAAGTATTTCAAACTTTTATGATCCGTATAAATATCGCACCTTCGCCCGTAAAGATAGTGACGCCATATTTTTAGGGCATGTACTACTGCTGCCAATTCTAGATCATGTGTAGGGTAATTTTGCTCATGCTGTTTCCGCTGTCTTGAGGCATATGCGATAACCTTTTCATGTTGTATCAGTACATATCCCAATCCCTGTTTGGATGCATCAATGTATATAACGAACCCATCTGAACCCTCTGGTATAGTTAAAACTAGAGCTGTAACCAATTTCTGTTTCAGTTCTTGGAAGCTTTCCTCACACTTCTCAGTCCATTGAAATTTTACACCCTTTCTAGTTAGTTGGGCCATTGGCCCGGCTATTTTAGAAAATCCTTCGATGAATCTTCGATAATAACTGGCTAGTCCCAAGAAACTACGAACTTCACCTACATTTGTTGGTCTAGACCAATTGGTTACTGCTTCAATTTTAGTAAGATCTACTTCTATCCCTTGTGCTGTAACCACATGACCAAGGAAAACTATACGTTCAAGCCAAAATTCACATTTCTTGAATTTAGCATACAATTTCTCCCTCCGTAGTGTCTCCAACACTATCTTGAGTTGTTCTTCATGTTGTTCCTTATTTCTTGAATACACCAAAATGTCATCGATGAATACAATGACAAATTGATCTAAATACTGATGGAATACTCTATTCATCAAATCCATAAATACTGCAGGAGCATTTGTTAATCCAAATGGCATTATGGTGAACTCGTAATGACCATAGCGAGTTCTAAATGCCATCTTTGAAATGTCATCTGCCTTCACCTTCAACTGATGATAACTTGACCTCAAATCAATCTTGAAAAATATTGTTGCGTATTTTAACTGATTAAAGAGATCTTCAATCCGAGGAAGGGGATATTTGTTCTTGATTGCCAATCAGTTCAATTCCCTATAATCAATGCACAATCTCATCGATCTATCTTTTTTCTTTACAAACAAAATCGGTGCACCCCAAGGAGATATACTTGGTCGGATCTAACATTTATCCAACAATTCCTGTAACTGTATCTTTAATTCTTGAAGTTCCTTTGGCGCCATCCTGTATGGAGCTTTAGATACTGGAGATGCTCCAGGTACGAGGTCAATTGTAAACTTCAATTGCCTATCAGGTGGTACGCTAGGTAAGTCATCAGGGAATACATCAATGAAATCTCGTACAATCGACACATTATCAATAGTAAGTTTCGAATGCTGAGTTCCATGTATACTCACTAGAAATCCCTGGCAAGATCTTTTCTTTAACATTTTTTTGCCTTCATGACTGATACGAGTCGAGGTAAAGATTTAACTCGTACAACAAAAAATCAAAACTTTTCCTCCCCAAACTTTTGAAAAATTACTTCTTTTTCAAAACATCGAATGGTTGCATGGTTGCTTCCCGACCAATCCATTCCTAGAATGACGTTGAAGTCTTTCATGTCTAGGAGGTATAGATCAGCTTTTAATTCTTTTCCATTCATTTCTAACTTCATTGCCCTAGCAATCTTAATAGTGTTCATAATTTTACCCGATGAGATGGAAATTTCTAGAACACTATTGGTTTTCTCATATGCAGCACATGATTTAACAATGAAAGTGGTAGAAACAAATGAATGAGTAGCTCCCGAGTCTATAAGAACATATGCAGGTAGTTCTTATATTAATAAAATACCCGCCATTACGTTCGAATCCTCCTTTGCTTCTTCCTGAGTTAAAGCAAAAACTCACTTTCTTCCCTTGCTCAATATCTTTTTTAGGTGGGTATGCTTTGCAATCTGGGGCAAAATGTCCTTTTTGGCCACATCGATAGCACACATTTTTCTCAAATAAGCACTCTCCTCTATGTGCCTTGTTGCATTTAGGGCATTGAGGAATAATTTTATTTGGTTTTCTGGATCCTGATCCTGATCCTGATCTTGATCCTGTATTGGCTTTCTTAAATTGTCTAAATCCTTTTTCTTTATTTGGTCCATTCCACTTTCTTTACCATAAAATTCATTATTTTTCTTAGTCATCCGATCCATTTCTAGACGATCAGAAATTGATTGAGCTCACTGAAGCACTTCATTATAGGTAGTTGTATAGTGAGATGCCATGATTCCTCCAATTTCTGGACGTACCCTAGTTCGAACCTCCTAGCTTTCTTTGGTTCGGTATCAACAAGGTGTGTGGCATACCTAGAAAGTTGTTCAAACTTTCTTTCATATTCATCAAGCGAGATATTTCCTTATTTCAGCTGTAGGAACTCCGCCTCTCTCCGATCTCTCAGTGATTGGGGAAAGTATTTTGTCATTACTTCTTCTTTGAACTGTGCCCAAGTCATAGCACGTTGTTGTTCTTTTATTCTAGTGCAAGAAGCAGACTCCCATCAGTGCATGCCATGTATTTGTAGATTCGTTCCAGCCCTCTTAACCACTCTTCGACTGCCAAAGGGTCTGCCTTGCCATCAAAAGAAGGAGGTTTGAATCGACGGAACTGCTCCACAATTGATCCTGTGTTGTTGGCGTTGATCGGTCCATCCTGAGGTGGTGCTGGTTCTTGATTCCTACTAAGGTCGTGCACCACCCTCATTAGGTCCCTGAACATAGCTGCTTGGTCTCGTTGTCCTTCCATTTCCTTTAAATCAACAAAATAAATGTTGTCTTAGAAAGGTTGGACAACAAAGTATTTCAATATGTTCACACAAAGCTAACTATTTTTATTAATAATACTCCTTGAAAATAGGATATATAATAGTTCAACAAATTTTATTTTTATTTTCAGTCATGTAAAAGAAGGAATATCACAGTACAAGGAAATAGAATCTAAGTTTTCTAATTCCTATGAATCCTACAAATATTCATTGGTGGAGCTTCATCTTAAGAGGAGTCTTCTGCCTCAGGACTGGACTCTATGTCCATCTCAACCAGTGGCTTAGGTTCATGATCATTCTCCAACTCCAACTCAATGTCATCCTCATGCTCCCATTCATGATCTTCTTCTGGGTTCGATTCAAACTGAGGTTCTGGCACTGGCTTGAGCTCAAACTTAGGCTCAACCTCATCATTAAACTCATTTGTTACCTCAAGTTGGGGTTCTAAGCGCTCACTCTACCTATCTAGAAGTGTCTAACAATATATGTTGAAGTCAATCATGTTTTGGTGCTCTGGAGGGTTACCTTCTAGCATCTCATCTCTAACCATAATTCTCATATTTCCCCATTGAGGTGAAAAGTCATGTATGAGATTATTTACAGCCTCAATATGTGTGATCTCCAGTCCTACATCCACAGCTGTCATACATCTTTCATAGACTTTGTGGACATGTTCGACGAGGGAATGAGTTGGGATGGTCACGAAATTCTCATAGGAATGAATGACGGACCTACGGTTCAATGCTTCTCTACAAGCTGTGACCTTTCTAGCGGTTTGATAAGTTCTAGCCATGTCTGTTACATAAATGTCCAATTATGCTTCATCTTTGTTAGTTAAATTATACATTATGCTCTTCTGCTTTAAATGAAATGGCTAATCATCATACTTCATATACGCTAAGCAAAATAACAACTTACATAGCATATTTCATTCTAAACTTCATGAGCATTTCTTGAAATCAAGCATAAATAATTCATAAATCATGCTTGAGGGTAGGATTAAACATAATATTTCGTTCATACCTTGGGTTCGTCGGACGGTAGTTAATTGACGAGCGCTAAATGCTATGAGTCTTATTTTAAATACTCGTTTAGTGAAAATCTCATACAGAAGTAAAAATATATAAACAAGTAGACATGTACTCACCATAAGGAGAAATAATTTTCTTAACAAGTTATATTGAAACAACTATAGTAAAATTATTTCATCGACTTTAGAAATTAATTACCCTTTTTTACCGGAAAACTATAATAATTAAACAATGAGCACATATTTTGTCCACTTCCTAAATCTGAAGTGGAAGAAAAATCAAAATTCTGTGTCTATCTAATTCGAGAATTAGAAGCAATATTAATCAATCTAAATTTTTTTTGCAACACAGAGATCCAAGTATCACCAGGGGTAATATCTAAGCACTTCATTTGAAAAAGTTATAAGACATTATAGTCCAAACTTCAAACAGTTTCCCTAGGTCCAACTAAAACACAAGACAATCCAAATGGAAAAAGTCCAACCTATTTGGATACATGACAGATTGCAAAAACACATTTTTCATCTCTTGCACAATTGCAATAACAACTTCTCTTCAGCAAATTCGAGGGTAGTTAAAATAGTTTACAGATGCAAGTAAAATGCAGCTATAATTATTAAAAATTTCGACATTTGAAGCTGCTAATCTATTGAATCAGATTTCTTTTTTCCTCAATTAACGAAAGTGAGGTGTTAAGCAAGAAAAACAACAAAACAACTATGTTATATAATAAAATCATTTCATAAATACATAACCAATAAAGCAAGGAACATATTGTCAGACAGAATTGAATTGAGCTCTGGATAAAAGTATGAAACAATTTCTCACACGTCCTTTATAATAAGAAGCGTATAAATTGTACTAAGGAAAGCATTTTCCATGGCATAACAGAAATTTATTTTTTTTCATTTAAAATTTCCTATTTGTACTTAAAATAATATATATGTATTTAAAAAAAATGACAAGTCTACAAAACCGACTAAACTCGTGCTCTAATACTATTCTGTAACGCCCCAAACTCTTTTTCATTATTATTGTTATTTTTAAATAAAAATGTGCTCGAATTGCTACCAAAACTTTTTTTTATCTAATTTAAGCGGAAATATAACCTTTTATTTTAGTGATCAAAATGTGGTCGACAATTCAATAACGACAAAATGATGATTTAAAATAAAATCTTGAAATATCTCATCTCAAATTGTAAATTAAAATTCAACATAAAGTGTCAAATGCTCGTACTCTAAGAAAAATATTAAATACCATGCATAAAAATTAAAATAATGATATTCTTTTAAATAGAATTTGATGATTATTTTTCTAGAAACTTTACTGGATGAACTCATAAGCATCGCTGGTCAATCTTTCACTCGTCTACACGACCCGTTCTAATCTGAAAAGTATTCTAAGAGTGAGTATTTTGAAAATACTCAGTAAAAATACGTGCATATTTTTATAACATGATATAAACATAATATGACATAACATACCGACATGTCTTAAATTTAGAGCAAACTGATCGCGATTCCAACAGCTCAAGGAATTTCTTAAGAATCCCCATATCCCGTAGGATTTAAACATATTGATCCAAAGGTCCATCCCGTAGGATTTAACTTCTTTTCTTTGACCTGACGGTCCATCACGAAGGATTTAATATATAATTCGACTCGAAGGCCTTATAGTATTTCATGCCAAATTTACATAAATATCAAGGATAATAATTTACCACTTGAACCATGTATTCTTACCTCCAAAGAAATTTCTGAAATATGACTTTGCAAAATAAAATGATACTCCTTTTTTAGAACACATGTGTCAGTGTGTGTAAACGTGAGAGTAGTAGTTTCTGTGCGGTAAAATGAGATTTTTTTCTTTCATATGATATATAAAGGTAACCAATTGTATTCTTATCTATCATTGAAACGTCAAAAGTCAAGTTTGAATATTCAACTTGTAAGTTAATATAAAATTTATTTCCATCAGCCACATCTCATCACTCTGACGGTTGGTCGTCAAATTCAAAACAAAATTTATTAATTATTCATTATCAAAATTAAATGAATGATTTATGTTTAATGTATATATATTAAATTATAAAACCATTTCAAATTCCAAAGTGCATGTACTGAAGTGAGGATATATATATAACATTTTTCTTTTTACTGGAATTAATCGGATATACCTAGTTTAAAATCAATTTTTCTTGAGACCAATTTATTCTATTTAGTACCAGCTACATAACAAGTATAATATTGATATATTTTATAAATTTTCTATAATCTTTAAATAATCGACCCTAGATAAAAGTTACGATAAATTTATATAACTAAGACAATAAATCATTTTTTTTTTGGCAACTAGATAGGTTAACTTATCATATTAACATTTAGACCTTAATGTGACAACAATGCTAGACATGGGCTATCTCATTCGCAAAACGATCAATATTGATTTTTCTCCATATGAAAATATAATTAGAAGTCGGGACGTCACATCTGCACCATGTATTCTTACACATGATCTAGAATTGACGGCGGTATTACATGCCCTAATAATATGGTGTCACTATCTTTACCGGGGAAGGTGCGATATTAATACGGATCATAAAAGTTTGAAATACTTTTTCACTCAAAAGGATTTGAATATGAGGCAGCGAAGGTGGTTGGAGTTAGTTAAGGATTATGATTGCACTATCTATTACCATCCAGGTAAAGCTAATGTAGTCGTCGATGCTCTTAGTAGGAAGACAGTCGGACAACTAGCAGTTTTACCCACAGCTCAGCTGCAGTCGATAAAGGAGTTTGATAAATTGAAGCTGGAGGTTATCATTCCGCCAGCTTAGATTACTACAAAGATTGTAGCATTAGAGATTCAGTCCACTCTTATGGATTGAATCAAGGATGCTCAAGACAACGATCCCTTTTTGAGAAAAATCAAATCGGAAGTTGGTACGAGTAAAAGAAAAGGCTTTGCAATAGCAGAAGACAACTCTTTGATGTTTGAAGGAAGGTTATGTATACCAAAAGATGAAGGGATAAGAAAAGAAATATTAGAGGAAGCACACTATGCCCCGTATGCTGCACAACCCGACGGTACCAAAATGTATCGAGACCTTCGCCACATATTCTGGTGGAGGAATATGAAAAAGGGGATTGGTCTCTTTGTTGATAAGTGTATTGTATGTCAGCAAGTTAAAGCAGAATATCAAAGACCATCAGGACCATTGAACCCATTAGAAATTTCAGAGTGGAAATGGGAGCAGATAGCCATGGATTTTGTCGTTGGTCTTCCAAAGTCAACGAAAGGACACGATGCATACAAAGAGCTATGGGGACAAAGTTAAATTTCAGCACTGCATATCACGCCCAATCTGATGGTTAGGTGAAGAGGGGTTCCAGGTAAAAGGCACGGTCAATTTGAGTTCTTGAAATTGTATATTGATGAACGTTTTCTCTACTTTTCTTGCACTGAATTTCATCCTAATGTATCCGAATTTTCAAGATTACGGAGAGACAAACAAATGAAGATCTCATATTTGTAGATGTTTTGTCTGATTTTCATCATCTTTCCAATTGTAATATCAATAGCAGATGTTTTCCAGGTTCAACCCTGTATGCATCAAACCCACAAAATTCATGGGACTCTCTGGATGGAATATTCTCACTTTCCTTAGTACAAGAATCTGAAAACATATACTTTGTCGCACACTATATAAAGCAACCAAATCCTGATTTATAAATAGAATTCCATCCTTGTCTTCTTGAACTACCTCGAGGATTCTGTGCATAACAGTGAAATCATGATGAGTAACAATTGTCTCGAGAATAGTCACATCATTCTCACGAGCTGTCTCCATTGTATCCCAAAAATCATTCATATTATGATCCCCTTTATCAGAATTTTCATGCTCGAATATTTTTCCTAAATAAAGTTACGCAAATAGGAGTCGACTTGTGGTCTTGGTTCAATTCGATAAGCAAGTTTATTTGCATTTTAGAAGTAACTTTTATCTGTGGAATCAGAATCGTTGAAAGCTCGTGAAATGGAAATCTCAATTTCATATCGTATTGAGAAGGATCGACATTGTGCACATTTTGTAAATCATGATATATTTTTGCATATGATATACTTGATGTTATCACAATTTCATTAACACATTCTCCTTTACTTATCCATTTCTATTCCCATCAACTATTTTCATTCTTTTGGAATTTACCAGAGTAACATATCGGGAGACGTGCTAATCTCATGTCTATATTACAAATCAAAATAAAAAAAATAAAAATTAACCATAAGAAATTAATAAATAAGGGTATTGAAAAATTTTAGAAAAAATAAATGCAATGGCTGAGCTTGGCTGTCCTTTATGCGACTGTCCAGCCGTCTGGATCATTAAAGTACCAAATCTGATTATGTAGATGATTTTACCCCCATTTTTTCTTTAAAAAACTATAAATTTGTTAAATGAAATGCAAAAGATTATCTACATATTAGCATGTCAAAATAAAATTTAAAGATTAAAAAATATATCAATTTAACGAATATAAAATTAAAAATAATTAAATATATTTATCGATCAGAAGTGTTGGACATAAACAAAATTTTTTTGCCAAGCGTTTGATAAATTTATGAGGTTTTAAGATTGAAGTAGATGAAAAATGAAAGAGCCGTTATCCATGTTGGAAAAAACAATTAAAGAAAATGATTTGATTTTAAATTTTAAGTGGAAAATGTTTGTTTTTGTTTTATAACTAAAATGTTATTATTGTCTTTTTAGTATGATCATATTTTTGTAGTTTAATGACCGTATTAAGGGTATATTTGTCTTTTTGCAATTAAAAATGTCATTGTGGTGAATGAAGAGTAAGTTAGGCTTATGTGGTGAATGTCAAATTCGACGTAGCCATTGTGAAAACTCTCTTCAATTCTAATCTATTGATTTATGGGTGCAATGTACTAAGATCAGGGCTCGTCGTAGTCCAGTCCAATTCGAATCTCATTAGAATCTAATCAAACCCGAAATTTTCGGGTATTTAATAAGTGAAACTATTGTGTCCAAAATTAATTATGAAACTATTCGGGTTTGGTTCAGTTCGAATTGGTTCCCGGGTTCCTAAATATAATTAATTTTTTTTTATATTTACAAAGTTACATTGATTCAACTAATGACATGTTTAATCTTAATTCTTACAAAATAACATAATTCAATATTATGTGTCTTTTACATCTTTCTTTGTTGAGTTCTCCATAAATTCGATTGTCAAAATCTCAAAAAGAGAAAGATAGGGAACTCACAATAATTAAGAGATGCACTATCAAGCTTCAATTTAATTTCTTCAAAACATGATAAACAGCACTATGGTTGTATAAAAGATTTGGGTAAAATTTAGATCAATTTAATTAAGTTGAATTTGGATCGAAAATTAAAAATAGGAAAATCATATTTTTGAGTTTGAGCTAAATTAATTTGTTAGAAAATTTATTTAGAAAAAATAAAATAATTTGACTTTTTAAAAATAAATAAATTAAAAAAATTAGGAACATTCTATTCTTAGATTCTTGATCTAGAATCGAGAATCGAATCGAACCGTCGGCTCTCAATTCAGATACCCGTTCGGGTATTTAACTTAAAAAGGACCGCTCGATTGGTTCCGATTTGGATCTGATTCGATCGGTTCAATTGAGAGTTTTGTCTAACCTTAATCAAGATAGTATAATCCTGACATTAGTGTTTATTGTAACTTGATCCTCATCCTAAAAATTTGAATATTCAAATTCTTAAACCTTTTAATGTTGAAGCAGCACTTCTAGTTGATAAAAACCTTCGAATTTGCCACTAAAAATTCAAAGTTTTACAAAAAAATGGTTGAAACCCTATGTTTATTGAAATAAATGAAATGAAAAAAGAAATAAACAAAACAGAGAAACAATAATAATAAAAATAAATGACCTTTTCCCTCCATATTAGCCCTTGCACTTGCCATAGCCACCAGCTCAAATAAATCAATGCAAGTAAATCAATACCTAAAGCTCTCTTAGGGTGGAATTCTCTAAATATTTCAATTTAATTTAATTAAAATGAGGATTCATCTGTCTTTTCAATATAATTTTACTTTTGGACAACAAATTTAATGATTCCTACGTATAAAGATTACTGCTGCAGTGAAATTGAAAAGATTGAGAATTAACCAAATTTAAATTAAAAATCAAGTTTTTATGAGTACTTAAAGTTGGGAAATACTGATGTAATTTATAGTAATTTTTGTTTTTATCTATATTATGATTAAATTTTTTGACTAACTGTAATAAATAAACTGAATAATTTAGGTTTGAATATTTATGTTATAATACATAATGGAGACTGCGCATTACTTATATGGCCCATTTCAATATAAAGTGGTTTCCCACCCACAAAAATCGTATCGTAATTCAGTTCATTTGGAAACTTAACAAGTGAGATATGAAATATTATTCTATAATCGATAAAATGTCCATTTCAAACTACTGTTAATCTACTGCTAAGGTTTGTTTCTTGTATATATTGGTGTCTCAATCAACGCATAAAACAAAAACCAAGGGCCATTCACTTAACCTAGACATAATTAGAGGTATAAAATACTTTAGGAAAAATTACAGTTACGATGTCAAACTTTTCATTTAGTTGCAGCTTATATCCAAACCTTTCATTTGTATTGCTCACAATCCCAAATCTTTTCAATTCGTTGTAGCCGAAAAACAAATGGACGAATCGATAAAAAGTCAACAAGATAAGTAATCCCGACCTTATCTTCGCTGGTTGTTAAGCTACTGAACCTTGAATACATATCACGTGCCAAGGAACGCCTAGAGGCTAGCATCGATGAGCTCCACCCATGGAGGGAGATGTTTGAACAGCAGGCCTTCAACCTTTTGGAATCATTCTCCAATGTTGTTACTTCCAGATGAAATACACCATCATAGTCCTTTTAATAATCTTTGGCATCCAATTTCGCTTATAACATTCATTACTACAAGGAAAGAAGATAAATCCATCTTATCATCATCCCCAAATCCTACCAAGTCACCTTGATTCGTTATTTGTTCATATCAATTATTTTATTTTATTTAGTCTTTATAATTGAATTTCCTGTTATTGATTTGTATACTTGTATATAAATTACTATACAAATGAAATTATCTTTACCATTCTGCAAAAATATTGTTTCAGTTCTTTTAATTATCATGATGGCTATATAGCTTTTTCGCATTTCCTACATATAGCTCGTAATTATTGGTATACTGATTATTGACAAGGTGTTGCTTTCTATCCTATTTTGACTTGTGCCACCACCAATATTCTAGTAGTGCTTCTTATGGGAGTGATTGTGGCGCTTATTCACTCGACGATAAGGAATATTGATGATTTGTTCTTGGATGAGGCTGTCGAAAGTTTGTTGAGGTCTCTTCGTGGTGATCCTTGAATTTGAAGTATGAAGTTGTTTAATCTCTTTTTATTATTCATTTTTTCAATTTTTCACTCCACTCATTGTTTGGCTTTGAGTGATGACGGTGGTCAAGCACTGGCAATGACGGTGGTAGCAGTTGAATGTAAATTGCAGCAACATGAACGGTTTTGGACCGTAACTACAATTTTCTCAATAATTTATCCTATATTTTCCTCTGTGGCTTCCATATTATGTTAAAAAAGACATCATATATATAGAATGAAACTAGCTATTCACAAGGCAAATTGAGCCATATCTGATAAGGTCTGGACATTTGCATCTGTAGATCAAAAAGAATGATTATTCACTTTAACCTAAGGGTATCTTAGATTATAAATTTTTTTTTTTGTCCAATAGCCTTGATGGTCATTTTAGGAGTAATTATATTCGAATCATAATTTTTTATTTTTTTACACCATATTTTAATTGCATTTAAAGTTTTCAATCTTTCTTTATTATGCACTTATGTTCTTAACGATTTTTCATATCATTCTTATCATCAAACTTTTCATTAGTTAACACATTTTATATTTGATAACAGTTTTATACTCAAAAATCCATTGAAATAATGTAAAAAAATTATTTTTTTGTCATATTTAAAAAAAAATGGGAAAAAATATTTTTCCCTCATTCAAAGCATTAAAATAAAACATTTTGATTTAAATCATTTAGGACGAAACATACTAATTAATAAAATGTTGAAGATAAAAATTTGACCAAAAAATTAATAAAATAATGCTACAATGACCAAAGATTGAAGAGTTTAATTGCAATTAAAAATACGACGTATTAAATAAAAATTGTGATGGCAATATAAACATCTTTACGGTAGCATTTATATGTCAACTTGTGCTATTTATTTCGATACTTTCTTATTTTATTTTTAGCAAAACCTTACAAGTCTTGTACATTTTTGTGTCTACACGTTGGTTGGACTTTT